>NC_030682.2:136986940-137286940 GCF_000004195.4 Xenopus tropicalis
GACTGCTTTTATTTTCTGATTACTGTTACTCTTCTTTTCATTGTGTACTGCAGCTCCGTCTGTGTGTGTTGGAGACAGGTGTGCTGCTCATAGTAGTGCACTAAGCACCAACCACACATTCACATCATTTTTTTTTATTTGTGTTTTTTTACTTTGCTACTGTAATTTATAGAGCCGAGTGCTATTAGTCTAGCTGTGTTGGGGACTGGTGTGCTGCTCCTAGTAGTTCACCCCCAGCACCAACCAGAGATCACTTTTTTTTTTATTATTAATTTTTTTTTTTTTATTTAACTTACTGTTCTTTAACGTGTCCAGTGCTGTTTGCTGTTATTCATAGTAGTGCACCAAACACGTTACACATAGTAGTGACATTGCATTGCAATAAAATTACTTGAGCAACGTTTTTCCACCAGCAATAATATATTCCGTATCCACTACTGCGGCGTTTTGTCTTTGCGTGTGAACCGGCTGTAACCTTTACACGACTTGATTGGCATGTAGACGCCGGACGTTTTAAAGCAGTTTATTACACAAGTTTAGAAATGTAGTGTGATTTCTGCCCTTTACAGCACAAAACGCAACGCTGTGTCACAATGTATTTTTCAGAGAAGTTTTTGCCCTTGATCCCCCTCCTGCATGCCACTGTCCAGGTCGTGGCACCCTTTAAACAACTTTAAAATCAGTTTTCTGGCCAGAAATGGCTTTTCTAGTTTCTCATTGAAGTCTATGGGGGTTCTATGGGGTTCGCAAAGTTCGCAAAAGTTCTTTTTTTGTGAGGTTCGCTACATCGCTATATATATATTTGTATGTGCGATTCCTTGCTGTTATATGTGATATTGTTAAGCAGATAATACATTCCAGGGTACAATAATAAAAATCCTAAACTCACTTAAACAGTGTATTTGGAACAAAGCAACAATACTGGGAGAAAGGCATTATGATTGGCCAGTCCTGCACTTACAGTGTGTTTCATAGGATGCTGATTGCTTTGTAATGTAGTCTCTCTCTCTGTGCGGAAGTGCACAGCATTCAAGTTCCCCTCCATATTGCTCTCACCATGCTCAGGTTATGGTTACCTTGCTTTTGTGTTGCAGTAACAAATGATGAGATCTCAACTTGAGCCTTATAGTCATCATGTCACATTACTCCCATCACTCTAAATGTCTCTCCAGTGCAAACATAATATAATGAATATAATTAGTGATGGGCGAAATGTTTTGCCAGGCATCGATTCGCGGCTAATTTCCATTGGCGGATTGTTTAGCGAAACGGATGAAAAAATTTGCCGCATGTCCAAAAATTGTCGCCGGCGTCAAAAAAGAATAGTTGCCGGCATCAAAATAATAGCCGCGTGACAAAATAATAGCCGCGGGCGACAAAAGAATAGCCGCGGGCGACAAAAGAATAGTCGTGGGCGACAATTTTTTTTGCCGCACAGCATTTTCGCCATTTTGAGGATCTTTTGAAAGATTCGCAAATTTTTTGGTGAAGCGAAACGGAACAGATTCGCTCATCACTAAATATAATGCTTGACTTTCTGCTGGAATATAGTATTGAACATGGCTGGATTCACTAGGTAACTGCGAGGTGCTCCCCTTACTGTTCTACTGCATCTGGGCCTATTTACATTGCACTTTTACTTCCTCTGAGCACGAGACTTTCCAGGCAGCTATTGTGGATGCTCAGAAAAGTCATAACACCCCATTCCCGAATAAGCCGCACGGTTTGACACCTCACTCATGGGTCTACAACAAACGGTGGTTTATTGCCCCCTGCTGGGGCAATTAACCGCCCACCCCTCAGAAAAGTCATAGCACCCCATTCCCGAATAAGCTGCACGGTTTGACACCTCATTCATGGGTCTACGACTAACGGTGGTTAATTGCCCCCTGCTGGGGCAATTAACCTCCCACCCCTGCGGGGGCAATTAACCGCCCACCCCTCAGAAAAGTCATAGCACCCGATTCCTGAATAAGCCACACGGTTTGACACCTCATTAATAGGTCTACGACAAACGGTGGTTAATTGCCCCCTGCTGGGGCAATTAACCGCCCACCCCTCAGAAAAGTCATAGCACCCCATTCCCGAATAAGCCGCATGGTTTGACACCTCATTCATGGGTCTACGACTAACGGTGGTTAATTGCCCCCTGCTGGGGCAATTAACCTTCCACCCCTGCTGGGGCAATTAACCTCCCACCCCTCAGAAAAGTCATAGCACCCCGTTCCCGAATAAGCCGCACGGTTTGACACCTCATTCATGGGTCTACGACAAACAGTGGTTAATTACCCCCTGCTGGGGCAATTAACCTTCCACCCCTGCTGGGGCAATTAACCTCCCACCCCTCAGAAAAGTCATAGCACCCCATTCCCGAATAAGCCGCATGGTTTGACACCTCATTCATGGGTCTACAACTAACGGTGGTTAATTGCCCCCTGCTGGGGCAATTAACCTTCCACCCCTGCTGGGGCAATTAACCTCCCACCCCTCAGAAAAGTCATAGCACCCCGTTTCCGAATAAGCCGCACGGTTTGACACCTCATTCATGGGTCTACGACAAACGGTGGTTAATTACCCCCTGCTGGGGCAATTAACCTGCCACCCCTCAGAAAAGTCACAGCACCCCATTCCCAAATAAGCCGCATGGTTTGACACCTCATTCATGGGTCTATGACAAACGGATGTTAATTGCCCCCTGCTGGGGCAATTAACCGCCCACCCCTCAGAAAAGTCATAGCACCCCATTCCCGAATAAGCCTCACAGTTTGACACCTCATTCATGGGTCTACGACAAAAGGTGGTTAATTTCCCCCTGCTGGGGCAATTAACCTCCCACCCCTGCTGGGGCAATTAACCGCCCGCCCCTAGAAAAGTCATAGAATCCCATTCCCAAATCAGCCGCACGGTTTGACAAGCAGGCATGCTTATGGTGGTACAGGTATGGGATCCATTATCTGGAAACCCATTATCCAGAACGTTCCAAATTACGGAGAGGCCATCTCCCATAGACTCCATTATAAGCAAATAATTCTAATGTTTTAAAATAATTTCCTTTTTCTCTGTAATAATAAAACAGTGAGTTTGTACTTGATCCCAACTAAGATATAATTACCCCTTATTGGGGGCAGAACAGCCCTATTGGGTTTATTTAATGGTTAAATGATTCCCTTTTCTCTGTAATAATAAAACAGTACCTGTACTTGATCCCAACTAAGATACCATGAATCCATACTGGAGGCAAAATAATCCCATTGGGTTTCATTCATGTTTAAATGATTTTTAGTTGATTTAAGGTATGGTCCCATACCGGTATCATAAATCGTGAGCTGCCCTTGAAAGTGCAAAATATAGGATTTGTGGGGAAATGGAGCCATTGAAAAAGCCATAACGACAACCGCATCAGCCCATTTCTGGGCCAAGCGGTCACCGGGACATAGGGAGGTTAACTGACTTCTGTCCAGGGGTCACAAGGGCGTAACCTGTGGTGAGGCATATTTCTAGCTATGGGGGGATTAGAACTACTGGCTGGCTGGCTTAAGGCGGGTGCATTGACCACTAGGCTACGCTTGCTCCTCCCGCTTGTAGGAGGTTTTTTTCGTCCGCTTGTCATCGTCATCTTGGCAGTTGGCCTATCCTAGCCGACTGAATGAAATGAAGGATTTTAGCGCAGAGAGGGAAGTTTTTAGAAACGTGAAATTTACCACATTTGAAGAGGTTTGCAACCTGTGTCAGAAGATACCCCGCACAAGGGTATAAGTTTTACAAATTTGCCCCATTGACTAATAATGGGGATTTTGGCGAATAACTAGTTTGTCGTAGACCCATGAATGAGGTGTCAAACGGTGCGGCTTATTCGGGAATGGGGTGCTATGAATTTTCTGAGGGGTGGGTGGTTAAATTAGCAAGGGGGAAATTAACCGCCCATAGACTTAACATTGAGACCCCAGCAGGGGGCAATTAACTAGCGTTTGTCGTAGACCCATGAATGAGGTGTCAAACAGTGTGGCTGATTCGGGAATGGGGTTCTATGACTTTTCTAGGGGCGGGCGGTGAATGGCCCCAGCAGGGGTGGGAGGTTAATTGCCCCAGCAGGGGGCAATTAACCACCGTTTGTCGTAGACCCATGAATGAGGTGTCAAACCGTGCAGCTTATTCGGGAATGGGGTGCTATGACGTTTCTGAGGGGTGGGCAGTTAATTGCCCCAGCAGGGGGCAATAAACCACCGTTTGTGGTAGACCCATGAATGAGGTGTCAAACCGTGCAGCTTATTCGGGAATGGGGTGCTATGACTTTTCTGAGGGGTGGGTGGTTAATTGCCCCAGCAGGGGGCAATTAACCACCGTTTGTCGTAGACCCATGAATGAAGTGTCAAACCGTGCAGCTTATTCGGGAATGGGGTGCTATGACTTTTCTGAGGGGTGGGTGGTTAATTTCCCCAGCAGGAATGGCTGCAGGCTCTTTTTCAGAGAGCTGAGACCTGCCCCATGAATTGAGGGCATACTATATTAGTCAGCACTCGAAGGGCAAGGGAATGTCAGGAGGAGTAGCCTACATAGGGACCCTGTCCTTATCTCCCACCTTAAGGCTTAGGGTTGCCACTTCTGCTGGCTTTTTCTCCAGGCAGGGGGCGGGCGGTGGTGTAACGGAGGTAAGGGAAGAGGTGGGCTATGGGGGGCTATGACCGATTGCTGAGTCAATCTCCCGGTTTTCGGATGGGCTTTCTGGGTCAAAACCTCCTGCCCGGTTTTTCAAATTAAACTCCTGCAACCAGCAACCCTGAGGCTACACTTGTGCCCCAGGAAAGATAAATGACCCCTAAAGTGTATCTTGTACCAATTTAACTTTAATTGTGATGCACACAGTAAGATCTCTTACCAGTGGTTTACTCTGCACTACCGACAACTCTCCCGAAAATGCCAACCCCTTCTCTAATATTACAATCACTGCAAATAAATGACATTACTTGGGGCAATTATTATTTGGCTTAATTGTGGGACAATGTGATAGAAGGCATTTCCCCATGATTTAGCCTAATCGCCAGTAATAATATAATTTACTTTCAGTGATTCTAATGTTAGCAAAGGGAATGGCATTTTCAGGAGTGTAGACGCCCATGGTAGCGCAGATTTAACCTCTGGCGACAAACTTTACTATGTGCCACCACCCTAATAAGTAACTGCCATGTAGTGAAGCCTTACTGTGATTATCATTGTAGTTACAGTATCACCTTTATATCCATTTCATTATGTTTCTCTGATGTGCTATAGTAACTGTGTATATTGCATGTACACAACTGGTTTAGCCACTAGATGGGGACAAAAGCCCCTTCTGTTCACCTATAATGCACAATTGTGCTTTTTATTCAGCATTCTTTACATCCAGGTTTTAACAAAACTCCCATTTGAATTTGTTCTATAGGAAACTAATATTGCAAGAAGCAAGGGTGGCAGATTGGTAGCCAGATACAGTATGGGAGACAAATGACTTGGACTGTGGGTACAGGGCCCACTGGGGCTTCTGCCTCAGGGGCCCCTGCACCCCCCCAATGATGGCCCCCACCGCCTTCACACACACCACCCCCCTCCCCAGCAAGGACCCCCCCACACCCGTCCGACCCCCTCCCCTGAGCACCCCTAAATTAAACTTACCTGCAGCACGTCGGGGGAGGGAAACGGGCAGATCAGTGGAGCGCCCTGTGGGGATCGGGTCTGGGCCCAGTTCAACACTGTACATTATATACATTATGGGGGGCATTTACTAACCTGCAACTTATTTGGGTCGGGGTTTTTGATGAGGAAAAAGTCGCAAACCCCCCAAAAGTTGCGACTTTTTCTAGATTTATTATGCCAGCTAAAGCTTGCCAAGATCATGTAGAAGTCAGTGGCAGATGTTCCTCTCCCCGTCCCTGGAGGATCCATTTTTGCCTAGAAACTGCAAATTTTTGACACTGTAATCTTACATTTTGACAAAGTTAGAAGCGCATGTCACCATAGCAACTAATTAATATCTAAATTGTGTTATTATTGCAAATATTACTTCACCTTGCGCAGGTGAAATTCACATTTTCATGAGGGGCGAAATTTTTTTACCAATCTCTGCTAGAATTTTGCTGCGTGTTTTGTAAAATAGCGGGTTTTTTTCAAGCAAGAGAAAAACACCCATTGACACCAATGCATTTGTCTAAAAAAAACAATCGTTAAGAAATGGCCATTGACCAACACAAAAACGGCTTCAATCAGCACACCGAACAGCCAAGGTATCTAAAACATTAGCTTTTATTTATTTCCTTTTAAAATGCCTGACACATTTCGTGCGCATGGGCACTTAATCATAGGCATACAGACGATAGCAAATACACAGTTTAAATAGTTTAAATAGTTTAATACACATTGACCAACACATATTGGATGAGAACAGTGGTGAACCTTCCCAGACAGACAGACAGATAGATAGATAGATAGATAGATAGATAGATAGATAGATAGATAGATAGATAGATAATAGATAGATAGATAGACAGACAGACAGACAGATAGATGGATAGATAGACAGACAGACAGACAGACAGACAGATAGATGATAGATAGATAGATAGATAGATAGATAGATAGATAGATAGACAGATTGATAGATAGATAGATAGATAGATAGATAGATGATAGATAGATAGACAGACAGACAGACAGATAGATAGATAGATAGATAGATAGACAGACATACAGATAGATAGATGATAGATAGATAGATAGATAGATAGATAGATAGACAGACAGACAGCCAGACAGATAGATGATATATAGATAGATAGACAGACAGACAGACAGACAGACAGACAGATAGATAGATAGATGATAGATAGACAGACAGACAGACAGACAGACAGATAGATAGATGATAGATAGATTGACAGACAGACAGATAGATGATAGATAGATAGACAGAGAGACAGACAGATAGATACTGTAGATAGATAGATGATAGATAGACAGACAGACAGACAGACAGACAGATAGATAGATAGATAGATAGATACATAGATAGATAGACAGACAGACAGATAGATAGACAGCCAGACAGACAGATAGATGATAGATAGATAGACAGACAGACAGACGGATAGATGATAGATAGATAGATAGACAGACAGACAGACAGATAGATAGATGATAGATAGACAGACAGACAGACAGATAGATAGATAGATAGATAGATAGATAGATGATAGATAGATAGATAGATAGATAGATAGATAGATAGACAGACAGACAGACAGATGATAGATAGATAGATAGATAGATAGACAGACAGACAGATAGATGATAGATAGATAGATAGATAGATAGATAGATAGATAGGTTTAAGGATATTATAAGTTCACCAAGGATTTTGCATGCATTAAGAAGAGGCATCAGTGGAATTACAAATTTGATCCCAAGAATATTAGCACATGAATGTCAGCACAATTAAAAGCTTTATCTTGTGGAAATTCTGTTGCACAAAGTCAGTTCTCTTTAGAGAAAATACATAACAGTAACAGTGGTCCCCAACCATTTTTTCACCACGGACTGGTTCCAAGCAAGACAGTTTTTCCAAGAAAAAGGAGTGAGGAGGGGCACAACTAGTGCATTGTATTTCATTTAATTATTACATATATAATGTAAATGTAATTATTTTTATTATTATTATGACATTATAAAATATAATACAGTTCATCATAATACAGAATCAGTGGGAGACCTGAGCTTGTTTCCCTGCAACTAGATATGCCCAGCCCCTTTGCTCTTCTTACTCCCACCTAGTGGTGTAATCCCCTGCTGCTTAGTATGGAGCTTTAAGTACTTTGGTCCTTGTCGCGATCAGTAGAAAGCTCCCTGTGCTTCGCATAGCTGTTGTCATGGCTGTGTAACATATCGGGGAGTTGGGGTCACAGGTAATTGGGATCAGAGGTGGCCCGGATCAGCACAGTCCCCGGCCCGGTGGTTGCCCCCATTGAGTATAACATCACTGTCCTTTTCAGATTTTACCATAGTCCCATTTGTTTATGTTTTAAAAATCTAGTTCTTCCTCCAAACATATTGTGAATAAAATGACTCCACATACAATAAAACCAAGTTCGGATGCCTTAATGCAGAACAGACAGAACACACTGGAACCGGTCCAGTTCTAATCCCAGCCGAGGGCACTGCGCTCCTGCAATCTCCATGTTTATTGCCGGCTGATTGGCAGTTCCAGAGGAAGACTACTTTCTCTCAGTGATCATGTTCTTTTATGTTTTCCATTAGAAATCCTCATCCAGGCGCCCCAGTTTATCAGATTGCAATTCTGATTAATTAATGAATTGCTGTTGCTTATTGGATTTATTGATTCTAATTAATTTATGAATTGCAGTTGGGTATTGATTAGCCGGGTCATCATGATTAATTTATATATTGCTTGATCCGGCATCGGAATTGATTTTGCTACTTGCATCTAATAAAACACAGCATTGATTTTTTTCCCTTTTCCTCTTGTTTGTGTTGTTGTTATGAATAGCAACCAGGGTCATTATAGTGAGGAAGAAAACAACTATGTTGTGTCGCACTTTTGGCCCAAAGAAATATATTTACTTCTATAGGAAGGGTTTAGTGTATGTTTCTCTAATGGGTAAAGTCCTAATATAAACACTATGGGGCTGATTTGCTAAAACTTGTTTTTTTCTGGCCTTGAAAGTCGTATAAACTCGACTTGGTATAAATTCCAATTAAACTGGATCATTGCTGTATTTGTAAAATGTCAAGATAATGCTTGAATCGTTTGTACGAAAATTTCAAGTTTACATTCGAAAATCCTGAATTTTTCGAGTCAAACGCATTGTTAAAACTCAAAAAATATGAGTTTAAACAGACGTTCATTCCCATGAATCCTCCCAAACAGGAATTGCTCCAGCAGCCATTTTAGAAGCATTGGCACTCTTGGAAAACAATAATGTTTCACTTGTAATTGGGTGAAATTATGGGGTTAACTTCCCCTTGAAAATGTGTGAAACAGAAAACAATGAGGGGATTCACTTCTCCTTGAAAACATCTGTCACTGACTATTCTATTCCACTACTATTCTAAGCCTCCATAGGACTTGACAGATCAAACCTGCCGATTTTTTTTTTTTACAAAAAAGTTAACTAAACCTTAATAGTTATTTTTGTAAAACTCAAAATGTTCGAGAAACAATATCAGAAAAATCAAGTACTGGCAAAAACCCATTCAGAAATCTCAAAAGTAAAAAAAAAAATATACTTTTTACCAAAATTGCTTAGTAAATGTGCCCCTATATTTCAGGGGGTCCTTATGCAGCCTACACTGAAGTGGGCAGGGCAAGAACTAGCCAATAGGCAGAGCATTTAGTCATTCCAAACACAAAAACTAAATTAAAGGGGAACTCCACCCAAATAAAACTTAAGCTTCTTCAAATGAAAACAGAATTTCAAACAACTTTGCTGAGGAGACTGCCTCATTCAGATAAAAGCAAACAAAAGGAATTCTGGGAATGAATTCCAAACTCTTAAAAAAATCCCATTTACATGGGTTTACCCTATAGGCTATAACTCACATTCCTTTTGTTTGCTTTTGTCTGTATGAGGCAGTCTCTTCAACCATATTTATTTGTTTGTAGAACCACATGGTGACTCTCCCTAAGCTGATCAGAAAACCCTGCACTACACTGATGAGCCCCAAGAAAGGCGAAACCGGTCTGTAGTTGGGAATCTGATCAGCTATTATCCCGGCTTCTGCTTCAAACCCAGTGGATGAGCTTTAGCCTATAGGATAAACCCATGTAAATGGGATTTTTTTAAGAGTTTTGAATTCATTCCCAGAATTCCTTTTGTTTTTTTTTTTAAACAACTTTGCAAAATACAATATTTCAATTTAAAAAAATGGTTTGGAACAGTTCCATAAGCCCCGCCCCCTGTTCTACTGCTGATCTGGCTGACTACTGAGACTCAAAAATCTAACAGTAGTCACTTATACAATAAGGGGGGTGATTTTTCAACATTCCAGTTTGATTTTTTTCACGACTCAAGTTTTTTCACTCTAAACAACATTGAATTCGACTTATGGTTCAAAAACTTGAATGTCTGGTAATAAGTGCAAAAATGTGTTGTAATTTATTATGCAACAAAACCGCGGCAATTACTTATGGTAAAATAAACCAGCTTAAACCCGTTAGGATCATGTAGAAGTCAATTGGCGGATATTCCTTTTACAAATGGAAGATCTTTCTTTGTGTCGTGGTCTTAAGAGTTTTTCGGGGGGTTTCTGACATTGTGCTTTTGTGGTTATCACAAATTTCTTACAACTTTTTGCCATTTGTGCCTTTTTCGGTGCAGATCTTTTGTAAAATGGCTGCCATTTGTAGAAATGAATTTAAATTCCCTTCTAAATGTTTAAACACATATCTTCTTCCTTTTGTAATATTTCCATATGCTCAGGTCACTCTGTTCTGTACTCCCCGGCCTGAACCCCTTGGCTGCCGCGCGCTCCCACACTCGCCCTAAGTACATTTCCATTGTCCGTTCTCCATCATTCCGCCATTTAATATTTAATGCTAAGCTGCCTAGCCTTGTCACGGGAATCTCTTGCTTTTACTGCTACCACAGGTTTGAGGTTTGCCCAATCTGAAATCTCATTTCCTTCGCCATTAAAGGACAGTCTGTTCATCTCAGAACGTACCTGCGAGCGACCGCAGGACCAAATCATCGCCTTTGTTTATATTTTCATAAGTTGTTGACAGCTTTTCCAGAAGGTTCCATAAAACCTAATTGTTTGTGTGGTGGGGAATCAATTTTTGGGATAAGATTATCACTTTTTTTTAAAATTGTTACAAATTCAAGGGTAATATTTAGAAAGGTATAGCCTCCCTTTACATAGATTAAAGGGGAACTATCACTGATTATCCTTCTCTTTAAAAAGGTGCTTAACAAATTGGGCATGGTTAGGCAGTGAGCTAGCTCTCTCTACACACGGCAGCTAGGTGTCTCTTATTGCCAGAGCTGTTTTTTGTTCCAGTGCGACCGGAACGCTCCTGTGCCCCCCCCCCCGCGGAAGTGATGTCATTGTGCGTGACATCACATCCACCCGTGGTGTCAGCCAGGTACCCCCTACCCCCCACCTCTGCCATTGGATTTCATAGGAAAGAATTTGGTGGTACAGGTATCGGACCCCTTATCCGGAAACCCGTTATCCAGAAAGCTCCGTATTACGGAAAGCCCGTCTCTCATAGACTCCATTTTAATCAAATAATTCAGATTTTTAAAACTGATTTCCTTTTTCTATGTAGAAATAAAACAGTACCTTGTAATTGATCCCAACTAAGATATAATTACCCCTTATTGGGGGCAGAACAGTCCTATTGGGTTTATTTAATGGTTAAATGATTCCCTTTTCTCTGTAATAATAAAACAGTACCTGTACTTGATCCCAACTAAGATATAATTACCCCTTATTGGGGCAGAACAGCCCTATTGGGTTTATTTAATGGTTAAATGATTCCCTTTTCTCTGTAATAATAAAACAGTACCTTGTAATTGATCCCAACTAAGATATAATTACCCCTTATTGGGGGCAGAACAGCCCTATTGGGTTTATTTAATGGTTAAATGATTCCCTTTTCTCTGTAATAATAAAACAGTACCTGTACTTGATCCCAACTAAGATATAATTACCCCTTATTGGGGGCAGAACAGCCCTATTGGGTTTATTTAATGGTTAAATGATTCCCTTTTCTCTGTAATAATAAAACAGTACCTGTACTTGATCCCAACTAAGATATAATTACCCCTTATTGGGGGCAGAACAGCCCTATTGGGTTTATTTAATGGTTAAATGATTCCCTTTTCTCTGTAATAATAAAACAGTACCTTGTAATTTATCCCAACTAAGATATAATTACCCCTTATTGGGGGCAGAACAGCCCTATTGGGTTTATTTAATGGTTAAATGATTCCCTTTTCTCTGTAATAATAAAACAGTACCTGTACTTGATCCCAACTAAGATATAATTACCCCTTATTGGGGGCAGAACAGTCCTATTGGGTTTATTTAATGGTTAAATGATTCCCTTTTCTCTGTAATAATAAAACAGTACCTGTACTTGATCCCAACTAAGATATAATTACCCCTTATTGGGGCAGAACAGCCCTATTGGGTTTATTTAATGGTTAAATGATTCCCTTTTCTCTGTAATAATAAAACAGTACCTTGTAATTGATCCCAACTAAGATATAATTACCCCTTATTGGGGGCAGAACAGCCCTATTGGGTTTATTTAATGGTTAAATGATTCCCTTTTCTCTGTAATAATAAAACAGTACCTGTACTTGATCCCAACTAAGATATAATTACCCCTTATTGGGGGCAGAACAGCCCTATTGGGTTTATTTAATGGTTAAATGATTCCCTTTTCTCTGTAATAATAAAACAGTACCTGTACTTGATCCCAACTAAGATATAATTACCCCTTATTGGGGCAGAACAGCCCTATTGGGTTTATTTAATGGTTAAATGATTCCCTTTTCTCTGTAATAATAAAACAGTACCTGTACTTGATCCCAACTAAGATATAATTACCCCTTATTGGGGGCAGAACAGCCCTATTGGGTTTATTTAATGGTTAAATGATTCCCTTTTCTCTGTAATAATAAAACAGTACCTGTACTTGATCCCAACTAAGATATAATTACCCCTTATTGGGGGCAGAACAGCCCTATTGGGTTTATTTAATGGTTAAATGATTCCCTTTTCTCTGTAATAATAAAACAGTACCTTGTAATTGATCCCAACTAAGATATAATTACCCCTTATTGGGGGCAGAACAGCCCTATTGGGTTTATTTAATGGTTAAATGATTCCCTTTTCTCTGTAATAATAAAACAGTACCTGTACTTGATCCCAACTAAGATATAATTACCCCTTATTGGGGGCAGAACAGTCCTATTGGGTTTATTTAATGGTTAAATGATTCCCTTTTCTCTGTAATAATAAAACAGTACCTGTACTTGATCCCAACTAAGATATAATTACCCCTTATTGGGGCAGAACAGCCCTATTGGGTTTATTTAATGGTTAAATGATTCCCTTTTCTCTGTAATAATAAAACAGTACCTGTACTTGATCCCAACTAAGATATAATTACCCCTTATTGGGGGCAGAACAGCCCTATTGGGTTTATTTAATGGTTAAATGATTCCCTTTTCTCTGTAATAATAAAACAGTACCTGTACTTGATCCCAACTAAGATATAAATAATCCTTATTGGACGCAAAACAATCCTATTGGGTTTAATTAATGTTTTATTGATTTTTTAGTAGAATTAAGGTATTGAGATCCAAATTACGGAAAGACCCCTTCAACGGAATACCCTTGGTCCCAAGAATTCTGGATAATGGGTCCTATACCTGTACTAGAAGTGGGTGTTTTTTACAAAAAAAGTATTTACCATATAGGCATCCGAGGGCTGTCCCCTCCTAAAGCTGCTGCCCTAGGTACAGTGCTTGTATGGTAAATATGGCCCTGCTTATTGCCATTCTTCTGTGACAATGGAGGCTTATTTATAAAAATTTCATATTTGCAATTTTGGTATCTTTTCCTACTTTGATTATCCTCAAATTTGAAACAAATGCAAATTTTACCTTATATTTAAAAATCCGAATTTTCAACTAACTTTTCGCAAAGCTCGAAATTTCTTTTAAAAAAATTGAATTTCCTAAAGTGTTAAAACTTTAATTAGGAGAGTTGAAAATTGTCCTTTTTAAATCATTATTCAATTTCACGGTTTTTGATGCAAAAAAAAACTTGAATAGCTGAAAACCATACGAATGTTAGAGATTAATACATAAAAACTCACCAATGTTCTGCTAATTCCTAAAATCACATTTGGATAAATCTGCCCCTGGTATAGTAGAAAAATATCACCCACCCTCCCAAGGAACACTGTAAAGGTTAAGGATCTAAAGTGTGAGCTTGCTAAGGTATTTATACTGCCACCCCCTTCTCTAGAATGATTTGTCTCTCTCTAAACTAACTTGTAATTATTTTGGAGAGATTAACTCAGTGATCCCCAAACAGTGGCTCGGGGGTAACATGTTGCTCCCCAACCCCTTGGGTGTTGGTCCCAGTGGCCTCAAGGCAAGTGCTTTGAGGCCATTTTTGAATTCCTGGTTAGGAGGCAAGTTTTGGTTGCATAAAAACCCAGTGTAATTGCCAAACAGACCCTTCTGTAGGCTGCCAGTCAACATAGAGCAGTGATCCCCAACCAGTGGCTCAGGGGCAACATGTTGCTCCCCAACCCCTTGGGTGTTGCTCTCAGTGCCCCCAAACCAGGGAGTTATTTTTGAATTCCTGACTTGGGGGCAAGTTTAGGTTGAATAAAAACAAGATTTCCTACCAAATAAAGCCCCTGTAAGCTGATAGGGTGCATAGAGGCTGCCTAATAGCCAATCACAGCCCTTATTTGGCTCCTCCATGAACTTTTATGGTGCTTGTGTTGCTCTCCAAGTCTTTTTACATTTGACTGTGGCTCACAAGTAAGAAAGGTTGGGGATTTCTGACATAGGGGCTATTAAGTAGCCAATTATAACTCTTATTGGCACCCCCAGGAACATTTTTCATGCTTGTGTTGCTGAATGGATTTATGATTTTTTTCAACCTAGTGCTGGGTCATATTGTATTCAATGGGTTTATTCAGAACCTTGAACAGTGTCCATATTGTAGATGACACTTTTGGAATCCCATCTCAATACAGAATGTTTTGAACACTAAAAGCTGACTGGGTACAGCAAAGTAAGGACATTTCCCACTGAGACAGTTGAGTAATTTGTTGGTTGGTCTGAACATGGATTGGGAGGCTTATTAGCGAGAGAGAGGATGTGTAGTAACGAGTAGCAAGCAGCTGTAGTGATCGATCCAGTGACATATCCGTAGTCCAGAAGAAATGTATTTTGCCCTCGGCATGACTGGACAGCTGACCCACGGGGGACTATTTTTGGTTGCCTTTCTCTGGATCAACAAAAGGTTTTGAAATACTGAACCAAATGAATTTATGTATTTTCGTTCAAACGACAGAATAAATAAACTAGAAGATAGGACATGATGTATTTTGGAGTCAGTTTATCCTTAGATGAAACCAAACACACCTTAGGGATCAGTTACTATTAGCTGCAAAAAACTGCTCGCCAGTTAGTGCACAGTAAAGAAACTCATATAAAGTAGTTTCACCTTCTGCCAATGCAGCTATCAACGTGAATTAAGTATAAACCCCAGTTACACTATACTATTGACTAGGGGTAAAGTACAGTGTTCCTTTTGCCCAATAATGCCCATACACTTTGGTCAGCATGTGTGACACCCACCATCGGGGGTTCAAGGAAAAACACAATTGCAAAAAATCCTATAACACACTGATAAATATTGCCTTGTGAGAGAAAGTTTTATTTAGCCCATATACATACAGATCAGGTAACAAATTTAGGGCCGTACTGGGCCCTTTGTTTTTTAATGTTGACAGCTCTGCCCATGTTATGTCACTCTTCTATAACATGGAGAGTCCAGTGCAGTCCAATTGTGTCTATATTATAGCACCCCAACTGACTGCTGATTTGTCAAAAAAAAACCTAAAGTGAGAAAGGTTACATGTAAATAAGGAAAGGAACATCACAGTACAATGCAGTGGGTAATGTAGTTCCTGCATGCTGTCTGTAAGCTGTTACAATTTGTAACATCAATGTTTTAGTCCCTCCTCCCCTGCCAGGATTTCAAATATTGCAGAAAGAGAAGAACTGTTTTGCAGCTAGATTTCAGCATATAAAAATGGTATTTATTCCTACTTTTTGAAGGAAAAGATAACAGGGATAGGTATATTAGGGGTTTCTGTGTTGTGTGGGGCTCTTAAACAAATTTTGGTTCAGAAGCCGGAAGAATAAGCGGAAGTGGAACAGTATTTGGGTTTTTCAAACCAACATAAAAAGTGCCGTATGTTTAAGGTGTCAGGATTTGGTCTGACTTTCTGTCAAATCTATATGATAAAAGTGTCCAACCTTAACATAATATTATTATTAGTAGTAGTTGTATTATTAGTATTATTAATACTATAACAAATACATTAATACTAGCTGGTATATAAGGGCCATATTGCCACTATAGGCCTCACTAACCAGATGCCTGTTCCCATCAGCTGATGCCCCTACAGTGCTGCCTTATTGAGGGAAAGATCTTACATTTGCTAATG
This sequence comes from Xenopus tropicalis, assembly GCF_000004195.4. Taxonomy (NCBI): domain Eukaryota; kingdom Metazoa; phylum Chordata; class Amphibia; order Anura; family Pipidae; genus Xenopus; species Xenopus tropicalis. The sequence goes on from NC_030682.2 coordinate 137,003,199, forward strand.
AAATAGTTTTTGTCCAAGTACTGATTTATTATACAGACAATAGCGCATTGCCTGTGCAGGAATACAGATCCATACAGTAACTGGGACATTGTCTGAGTGGATTGATAATAAAACACAATCATTATGGCAAAGTGCGACTTCTTTTATCAGAATCAATAAAGCTGCAGTATTTGCCCTGCTCTATAACTTTTTTAGCTGTCAAAATGAGCAGGATTCCTATATTCTTTGCAAAGGGATTTTATTTGAACAATAATGGCCTAGTACAACTCCCATTGACTTCAATAGAAACCAGCTAGATGGCGGATTTTTACATTCTATTTTTTTAGCTTTTTGCCCTTAATAAATACCAGACAGTAAATGATCTAACTAATCAATTATTAGCTTTTTACTGATCTTCTGCAGGTAAGATAATGAAATAAAATGTCTGCTAGTGACAGGGTACTGCACTGTTGCAAATTCCCCAGCATTAATGTGTAGCTGCGTTCCAAGGCAGGAACTGCCCACTAGATGGCAATATTTGTCAGTAAATATATAGCTTGCTCTTAGCTAGTACAGTTCCTCCATGGATAAGAAATCCACATCATTCAAAATGTTGCTGTACAGGTATGGGACCTGTTACCCAGAATGCTCGGGACCTGGGGTTTTCCAGATAGAGGTCTTCCTGTAACTTATAATCTTTATACCTCTTATGTGATATCCCTTGTATACTAGTTTTTCAATAGTTACCTAATGTAAGGTTTTGCTCTATGGCAGTGACCCCCAACTAGTGGTTTGGGAGTAACATGTTGCTCACCAAACCCTCATATGTTGCTCCCAGTGGCCTCAAAGCAGGTGCTTATTTTTGAATTCCTGACTTGAAGGCAAGTTTTGGTTGCATAAAACCAGGTGTACTGCCAAACAGAGCCTTCTATAGGCTGTCAGTCCATATAAGGGTTTATACACAGTGTCGGACTGGAACCCCAGGGGCCCACCAGAAAACCTGAAATGATGGGCCTACTCTCCAAAATATTTATCCTCCTTTCCTCACTCAACATCTTTATTCTCCTATTATTTTTAATTTAATGAATTTTAATTTAATCTATCTTTTCATTTACTTTTCCTCTTTGTTCCCATTCAGAAATAGGGAATGACCATGAAATAGGCCAAATGGTTCAAATGGTTTGGAGCAGGAGGGACCCCTGTGCCCACCGGGAGTTTTCCTGGTATCCTGATGGGCCAGTGCAACACAGTTTATACAGCACCTTTAGGTTCATGCAACCAGGCAGTTGTTTAAAAGTGAAGTAGGAATATGAATAGGGGAGGGTCTAAATAAAAAGATAATGAATAAAAAGTACTAACAGTAATAAAATTGTAAGCTCACAGGCAGGGCCGGATTTCACTTGGCGGCGCCCCGAGGCCGCCCCCGCATGCGCAATCGTGCGGCGCCCTCTCCCCCTGAGTGCGCATGCGCATTCGCGCATTTAAACTCCCATACGGAGCAGTGGGGAGAGGTCCCGACTGCTCCGTATGGAAGACAAATTTAAAAATTCTGTTGCGGCGGGGCGGCAAGCCGCCCCTAAACTTGTGCCGCCCTAGGCCCGGGCCTTTGTGGCCTTTCCACAAATCCGGGCCTGCTCACAGGGCAATCATTTTTTTGGCTGCTGGGGTCAGTGACCCCCATTTGAAAGCTGGAAATATGTAGAAGAGGAAGGCAAAGAATTCACAAACTATTAAAAATAAATAAATAATAAAAACCAGTTGCAAAGTTGCTTGGAAGAGGACATTCCATAACGTACTGAAAAATTAGCTTTAACCACCCATTTAATCAATGGTTTGTAGGGTTAAAGTTGCTTTCCTACATTAGTATCCCCCATATCTAATCCTTTGTAAACTGTTTTCACATATCTGAAAGTTAAATTGTGAGTCAGGAATAAGTGGTTCTGAGGAAGTAATGTGGGTCCCATAACAACACATCAAGCACCCCCTTAACAAGAATAATTAAGTGCAGTAGGTTTGAATGGAACAATAAAGTTATTTGGGCGCACTTACTCTATACAGCCTCCTATTCTGTTTGCTTTTCCCCTGCTTTAGCACTTTTGCTGGCTCAACTGAAATGATGTCTCCTCTGTCGCTGGCAGTAAATTACCATTCAATCTCTACTCTTCATTTGAATTTTCCCTGCCCTATAGGCATTATTTTTCACTTTGATACATTAAGTTTAAGATCCAATACTCTTGTCCATTCATCCAATTTCCATATATAATTTGACTTTCCCTCCTGGAGTTTCAGCCCTGTAGCAAATCTCCATGTCATCAATAAGACGACACGTGTTTCTCTTTATACTGCGAGTGATGCCGCTAATGAATTCTCTATATTAAACAGAACAGGGCACGGTATTGGTCCCCGGGGACCATGGGTTGTTACCTGTCCTTCTACTGAGCTTACTCAGGCGCTAGGCTAGAGCCAGAAGGTGCATGGTAGTCAATGCTGGTAGCTTGAAAATAGGAAACAAAAAATATAACTATTTAAATTGTATATGGCATGTGTGAAAGATAGTTATGCCATTGGATATGACTTTTTCTTAGTACGTGGCAGAGATTATTTACAAAGGGCTTAGGAATCTGCTCCAAACCATATTATTACATTAAAAATCATGAAAAGGCTGCATATTTATTTAATTGATGTACAGGTATGGGACCCATTATCCAGAATGCTCGGGACCTGGGGTTTTCCGGATAAGGGGTCTTTCCATAATTCGGATTGCCTACCTTAAGTCTACTAAAAAAAATAATTTAAACAGTAATTAAACCCAATAGGATGGTTTTGGCTCTGTATATACTCGAGTATAAGCCTAGTTTTTCAGCACGCGGCTTATACTCGAGTCGGGTGCCATGGGTCCCTCTAGACTAGCACCCTCTCTCCTTTGTGTGCAAATTAGGCCTCCGGCAACCAGACCCTCCAGTGCCCTGGCCTAGGCTCCCACTAGCAATACTTATTCCCCCTTACATCTCCTCCAGGACCGGGTCTGCTGCCAGTGTGCCAATGTGCAATGAGCGTGGGGTAGTACTCATATTGTTTTTGTTGACCCTCTTCTCCACTTACAGAGCTAGTTTACTGTTTTTCTTTGAAATAAATATTGAAAAACATATACCCCACTGATGCCTCATTTAATGTAATTTTATTGGTATTTATTTTGATTATTAAAACTTAGCAGTAGCTGCTGCATTTCCCACCCTAGGCTTATACTCGAGTCAATAAGTTTTTCCAGTTTTCTTAGGTAAAATTAGGTACCTCGGCTTATATTCGGATCGGCTTATACTCGAGTATATACGGTAATTATATCTTAGCTGGGGTTTTATTATTACAGAGAAAAGGGAATCATTTAACCATTAAATAAACCCAATAGGGCTGTTCTGCCCCCAATAAGGGGTAATTATATCTTAGTTGGGATCAAGTACAGGTACTGTTTTATTATTACAGAGAAAAGGGAATCATTTAACCATTAAATAAACCCAATAGGGCTGTTCTGCCCCAATAAGGGGTAATTATATCTTAGTTGGGATCAAGTACAGGTACTGTTTCATTATTACAGAGAAAAGGGAATCATTTAACCATTAAATAAACCCAATAGGGCTGTTCTGCCCCCAATAAGGGGTAATTATATCTTAGTTGGGATCAAGTATCAAGTACTGTTTTATTATTACAGAGAAAAGGGAATCATTTAACCATTAAATAAACCCAATAGGGCTGTTCTGCCCCCAATAAGGGGTAATTATATCTTAGTTGGGATCAAGTACAGGTACTGTTTTATTATTACAGAGAAAAGGGAATCATTTAACCATTAAATAAACCCAATAGGGCTGTTCTGCCCCCAATAAGGGGTAATTATATCTTAGTTGGGATCAAGTACAGGTACTGTTTTATTATTACAGAGAAAAAGGAATCATTTAACCATTAAATAAACCCAATAGGGCTGTTCTGCCCCAATAAGGGGTAATTATATCTTAGTTGGGATCAAGTACAGGTACTGTTTTATTATTACAGAGAAAAGGGAATCATTTAACCATTAAATAAACCCAATAGGGCTGTTCTGCCCCCAATAAGGGGCAATTATATCTTAGTTGGGATCAAGTACAGGTACTGTTTTATTATTACAGAGAAAAGGGAATCATTTAACCATTAAATAAACCCAATAGGGCTGTTCTGCCCCCAATAAGGGGTAATTATATCTTAGTTGGGATCAAGTACAGGTACTGTTTTATTATTACAGTGAAAAAGGAAATCATTTATAAAAATATGAATTATTTCATTAGAATGGAGTCTATGGGATATGACCTTTCCATAATTCAGAACTTTCTGGATAATGGGTTTCCGGATAAGGGGTCAGATACCTGTACTGTATATAGCAGAGTTGCTTGAAATTATGTTTACTTTTTAAAAAGCTAAAGATGTGTTTGGGTGGAGTTCCCCTTTAAACTTTGGCCTGGTTACACTACAAAGGAATTTGGTGGCTTTGGGTTGGTGCATAACCCAAAAACATAACGAGGCACATTTTTTTGTTGACTTTTAGTTCTCTTTTAAACCCCAATTCTACTGGAACCCTTTAGAAGCCCCAAAAACAGGACCTTCATTTAGTTTAAATGGCGCTTTTGCCTGATATGAGGAATTGGCTCAGACGAGGGAAGCTATTATTCATCTCCCACTCAAACCTATAAATATACAGTCCAAATACAGATAAACTATTTGCTATTTAAATATTTAAAAAATCAATTAATTTTAATAAATAATAATACATATTCAATAAAGCTAAAGAAAAGAATTCATCTTATGTTCGAAATATACTGGAAAATAAATAACAGTTATCCGGACAGTTTATTTTTGTTAAGATAAATATTCTATCAATTGTGACATAAAATATTTGTATTCTTTGTACAGAGAAGACAGCTGTAGAGCAGGTTTTTCCCTTTTGCTAAACAGATATGGTTTCCGCTGCATGCTAAGTGTAGTGTCGCCTCACCGTGAAAGATAAATGCACAGGGGATAAATGGCTGGTGTAAATAATATATGAGTGTTTTTTAATAATCTCTACAACAAAACAAAATGCTTGGGTCCATAAATCCAAATTTTTAAGAAGTAACATGACAGCAGATTGCAAAAAAACTGATATCAGGAATACTAAGTGACAGCATTACGGAGACATTTGGGATAAGGAGATGGGAAGATATAAGTAATGCCCTGGTAAGTTAAACGGCTCTGTGATGAGATTAAGCCGATATTCTGTAGGTGCAGATAATGTCTGACTGAGGCTCGCAAAGCCTTCTCATGTTGTGCCGCGTTTCAGGTAAGTGAATAAGATAAAGAACCGTTGAAAAGAAGTAAATATTTTCAGCCGCATAATGAAAAGGTGCGGAAAGTTGCAAAGGAAGGGACTTTTTGAGATTAGGTTAACTTCTAAAGTCGAACCAAGCTAACTCCAACAAAGTTTCCCCGTTTTCAGATGACATTAAATTATGCATTAGTGCAAGATCAGAACATGATGTATTTTTCACTACAAAGGGATGAAACTGGGGACACGGTTGAATAAATGTTAGATGAGGTTTAACAGACAAATATAAAGCTATACGTGAGCGGAATGAAAACACAGAAGTCACCTAAAATGTTCTAGAAGTAAAAGTCCCATGTCATTTCAAAGTGAAACTTTATGGCAAGAAACACCTGAAGGCATTGATTCAATGCTGGAGACTAGGGCAGAGATGGGAAGCCTCGGCATAGATCTTGCGGAACGTAGCGGGGACCAAGGGGATTATTGATATTTTGGGATTCGTAAGGGTTACATTTTACAATGCACTTTAGGGATCATATGATCAAATCAAAGAATTTGAAGCTTTGTAGTTGGAGCAGAATATTGGCTTGGCAGGAGGAAAGGAAAATAACACATACAGTAGGTTACATGCAAAGATGGCTGATGGTGGGCTAAGATGCTTACTGTGGTTGAAGCTCAGCTCTTAAAACAAATAGTTTTGGAGGGCACACCACAATTGCTAAAGCAGAAATAACTGGCTTTAAAACAAAGACAGCAAAAAGAAGAAAAAGGGTGCAAATGAGAATCTGTTCCCCAAGCCCACATAGGGGCAAACAGAATATTCATACAAATCAATCAATTACTCAATGCACACCTACTAACCACAAAAAGGCAGCAAATGGTATGTTTAACATATAATGCTCTTTATATGGAAAATATTCACAAAACCGGAAAAACAATTACAATGCATACTATACATACCACCAGTTGGACAAAATGTAATATACAGAAATAGCAGACACGTGTGGATTGAGAAAACCCCAACGTTTCAGAACACACTCCTTTGTCAAGGGGATTCTGAATCTTGAATATTTTCCATATAAAGAGCATTATATGTTACACCTACCATTTGCTGCCTTTTTGTGGTTAGTAGGTGTGCATTGAGTAATTGATTGAAGCTCAGCTCTTACACAGAACATTTATACACTGTAAATTAACTATAAAAAGGGTAAGAAGCAGGGAAAATGTGGTAAAGGTGCTGTGTGCTTAAAAAGGCAGTGCTAGCCAGTAAGTAGTGCAGAGTGTATGGGAAGAAAGAGTGTAAGGGGGCCAGAGGCACAGCTACAGGGGCTGATGAAATTAGAAACTGAGAGCCATAAGGCTATCAGAGGACAGATATTTAGGGCCCTGACACACATGGAGACTAATCGCCCGCAACAAATGTCCTCTTTCACAGGCTACTAATGCGAGGCAACTTTAGGTGAGGATATTAGTTGCCCGCAATAGTGGAGTTTTGTCCCAGGCGACTAATCTCCTCGCCTGTCATTGCCCTTAGAGAAGATCCACATTGGTAAGGATGAGGTTTGTTAATGTTTGCGTCAGTTTGTGAAAAACTTGAAACTTAATTAATCAGAATCAACAACACTGAAGAAAATGCAAAAAAGGACTATGTACATAACAAAGAGTCATTGTTCCTAGTGGTTGCCACTGTCCACAAAAGGAAAAGTCTAATTTGTACTTTGTCATTATAACAATAGTATGAGAAAAAATCCCTTGAACAAGCATGTATTGTTGGAGCCATTCCACTAAAACCTGTGTGACATGTACCAGCCAGAGTCTCCACTAGACAGTATTTACATAAAGGCTTCCCACTTGTTATGAAGATCTTGGGTGGCTTTCAATCTGCTTGAGTAAAATCATTTGTATTGGTACTTACGCACTGTGCATTTCCTTAGCCACACTAGGGCTGCCATTCCAGGGTGGTCTATCTACTCCATCTAACTCAGAACAATCACTGGCATGTTGCCGGTTCATAAGTAAGTCCAAAAAGCAATGTCCCCTTTCCATGGTGAGATCAGAAGAGCATCCATATTGGTAAAATTATGTATAGGAAGTGACTAAAGTTCATTTACTAACATGACAGAAATTTAATGCTAAATATTTTATTATTATATAGTAACAACCTATTCAAAGCAACTTGCTGAATGGTTAATACAGGTTACTGCAAAAGGAGCAGTGTAGTGTGAAACATGAGAAAACTGTAAGGTTCAGTTATACCGATTCTGCATCAAATAAAAACAAACACATTTAGGGGTTTCTGTCATTTTTATGGTATGGTTTTATTACAAATGTACACTGTGTACACAAAAACTCTAAAATTCACAAATTTGAAAATTGATTCTTATAAATCATTCTATTACCGGTTTGGAACCTGTCACCCAGAATGCTCGGGACATGGGATTTTTCCGCATAAGGGATCTTTGTAATTTGGATCTTCATACCATAAGTCTTTTCAAAAAGCATTTAAATATTAATTAAACCCAATAAGATTGTTTTGGGTAATTATATCTTAGTTGGGATCAAGTACAGGTACTGTTTTATTATTACAGAGAGAAGGGAATCATTTAAACATGAAATAAACCCAATAGGATTGTGTTCTGCCCCAAATAAGGGGTAATTATATCTTAGTTGGGATCAAGTACAGGTACTGTTTTATTATTACAGAGAAAAGGGAATCATTTAACCATTAAATAAACCCAATAGGGCTGTTCTGCCCCAATAAGGGGTAATTATACCTTAGTTGGGATCAAGTACAGGTACTGTTTTATTATTACAGAGAAAAGGGAATCATTTAACCATTAAATAAACCCAATAGGGCTGTTCTGCCCCCAATAAGGGGTAATTATATCTTAGTTGGGATCAAGTACAGGTACTGTTTTATTATTACAGAGAAAAGGGAATCATTTAACCATTAAATAACCCCAATAGGGCTGTTCTGCCCCAATAAGGGGTAATTATACCTTAGTTGGGATCAAGTACAGGTACTGTTTTATTATTACAGAGAAAAGGGAATCATTTAACCATGAAATAAACCCAATAGGGCTGTTCTGCCTTCAATAAAGGGTAATTATATCTTAGTTGGGATCAAAAACAAGGTACTGTTATATTATTACTAAGAAAAGGGAAATTATTTTTAAAAAAGTGTATTATTTGATTGAAATGGAGTATATAGGAGAAGGCCTTCCCTTTCTGGATAACGGGTTTCCAGAATTTGTGTTCCCCCTCATAAATGTAAAATCTCTCTTATTGCTGCTTTATTAGACATATATTTGTGTTTGCCATCCTATAGGTTTCCACAACCTTCTGCCGTCCCGCTGCCCGTAGAGGTCACTCTATCAGCATCGTCTGATTAACTTGCTCTGCAGATCACATTTTAGCGTGTCCTTGACTTGCCACTTCAGCCAGCACCTTATCACTATGTAACCTCCTCTTGTTTAGCCTCAGTACTGACATTGGCACTGACTATTTTCTTTATGATATCCGTTGGCTGACGTGTGTTCCCATACTGCATGGAATTGCTTTAAACAATAAGAAAAGAATTAAAAAAAAAAAAAAAGATGAATTCTGGGTTTCCATTTTGGGCTGCATGGCATTGGTTACACTGCAGAACATTTTATCTTTCTGACAATCACTTGTTATTCTTTATCACCCAACAAACTTTTTTTCTCCTTTTTTTAATATTCTTTTGATTAAGCCTGCCTGGGTTTGATACTTGCTGTTCCTATTTGCATTACTTCCAAAGGATTTTTATTCTTCAGCGACATTGTTATTCTGTTGAGCACAGACGGCACCTTTTTTCCCCCCCTCTTGCTAGGCAGTGTATGAAATAAATCATGTCAACAAATCCACGACTGCGCGAGCCAAAATAGAAAACAAGTTTCCATTTTAAAATTGTTCCTAATGACTTTTTGTCACCCGTTAGAAGGCTACTCCGCTGCGGCGCTACACGACGCCATATATCATTTGACAAGTGGTACAGCAGAAGCATTAAATCATTTACATCTGCAGATAAAAATGAAGAGGTGACTGTAAGCTCTTTACACAAATACAATTAACGGAAGCAGCTGGTTTTTAATGGAATGTAAAAATAATTAACATTTACTATGCAAACGCTGAAGTGTAATTAATAAAGGAAATAGGGCATTGTACGCATTAAAGTTTCTCGTTAGCGTTTCACAGTCGTTCAGAGACTCTTTTGATGAAGTGCAAACTTGTCCATTTTCTTGGAGTCATAAATTAAACCATTTATCTCATAGCCTAAACATAGATGTATTATAAAGGTTTAGAACAGCGACACTATACCCTAATTGCACTTCCAAAAATAGAATGGGGGCCTCACCCAGATCCGCTGTAACCATAAAAACACGGATATGATGCCATAACAAAGAAAAGAGGGAGCCACAAAAGAAAGGGGATGCATTTTCATTATAAGTTTACATGAAAACATTGGCGTATCATCCATTATGCAAGTGTATCTATGGCGGCAATATTTTGATCACCCCTAATTTCAACCTAGTTGGCCCTTTAGGTCGGTTCCCAGAAGTGTCTAGGTGAGGAAACAGACATTCTTTCCAATTCTCACTCTAACTGGCCTTTTGGCTGAGCCCCTTCAGTTGCTTCTGTAAGGCGCTCCCGGGTTGCGCTGGTACGCGCATGCACCAGACTTGCATGGACATACACCCGGGTCTCTATGGGCACGGGCACGGAATACCCGCAACAGTTTGAGCAGTCCACGCGGAAGTGCGTTTTGGTTCCAAAGGTAGCCCTTTTTAAACCCACTGAGGGAGTCACTCAGTGCTTGGTTATAGGCCTAGCTGCCCTGTTACTTCCTTCGCTACCTCTGTATTCTGTAACCTCCTAACTTTGGACTTCTGGATTATTGACCCTCGGCCTGATATTGGATTTACATGAACTCAGTCTGTCTCGACTCTTTCTTGTTAAACGACTACGCCTTATTCTTCTGCCTCGGATTCAGACTTTCCTCGGATTGACCCTCTCCAGCCCCAGTTACCTGCAGGGACACTTTATGTTATCGAGCTCCGTTACCAGATTCATGTTGGTTACCAACACCTTTGATGTTCTCCTGGTGGCCTCAAAGCTCATTTTTTAGTTTAATACCATTGTTGCCAAAAAGAGCTTCCTATGTTCTGCCAGTCCACAATGGGCTACCAAATAGCAAATTACAGACCTTATTGAGGGGCCCCTACAAAATGTTTTCATGCTTGCGTTGCTCCCTAACTTTGTATAGTTAAATGTTGCTCATAGGTAAAGAAGACTGAGGACCCCAGTCTGAAGGACTTGTTCTATTTACAAGCACAGTATACACACCAGTTGATACATTGTTCTGCTCTTAAAAATATCTCTCAAAATAGCTAGTAATCATAACAGCCACTCAGCTACAGTATGCCACCAAATTACCACAGAACTCATATGATGCATTTTTCATTCATAACAAAGATATACAGATATATAAAAACATTGGTATATCGTCCATTATCGCATATTTTGCAAGAATATCTATGACAGCAAAAAAAACTTTAGCCTAACTGGCCCTACAGATTGGCTCCCACAAGTGTCTAGGTGAGGGGACATTCTTCCCAAATCTTACTCTAACTGGCCTTCTGGCTGAGCAATTTCAGCCCCTGCCGCAAAGTTCTGAAGCCTCTGCCTTGCATGGTAAGATCATTGTGGATAATCACATAAATTCTCCCAGAGCCTTGTGCAATGCTAAACCCATTGTATAGGTATACCACAGCACACCACAGGCTTACTTTTAACGGTTATATATGTGTTAAACATGTATTAACGCGGCAAGCCATTTTATGCTAATATCTAAATAAAGCTTACCCCAACTATATGAGTTTATGTGGACAATGTATACTATCTAGGGCAGTAAGAGTAGGGGCTGCCATTTTGCATCCTCTGAGGCTAAACGTCCCTTCTATACAGTACTTTTTACTTCTGGGTTGATAACTGTGGGACAAGATCAGTAGAATCTACCAGTGCAGCCAAATGACAGAATATTGCCCATAGGAAATCACAACCTAATGTATCTTTGGCACCTCTACTGCAGGACACAGGAAAACAAAAATTAAGGTAGCAGCCTGGAACCTGAGACCTGACCCTTTTAATGTCAGCTCCATGTTTCCAATGGTAACCAAATCCCTATGGGGTCACAGTAGACATTCATTGATTGTACACTAATGTCAATCACTATCTAGGTCTGAAGGCCATGAATCTATTTAGCCATTTTATATGCAGGCTGCCCAGTCACCACCATCTCTTTATGTTATTTGTTACATTTGAGCATTAGTAATCAGAATATCTACAGTATAGCAACAGGTATCTGACTTGACCCTTACCTATAAAGAATTTTTTTTTCTAGAACATCAAGGCAAATGGCAACAGACGTTGTAATCTTTGTGTTCTGTTTTTTTTTACTGAATATTTAGGGGCTGATCTACTATAGTGCCTTATTTAAGTGGTAGCTATAACCCATGAAAAAAACACTCAACATTCTATATTCTGGTTGGAATCATTAATCTCTGCCTTTGATTTGCATTTGGGATTAATGATCATATTTGATGCTGAGCTCTAACACCCCATAGAGAGAATCAGAGAGGTCAAAGCAGTCAAACACATTCTGCCAAACTGACACGGGTACCTGCATTGATAAATGTAGTACATTTGCCCCATATTGGGGAACTGGGAGATGGGCAGTTTTACCTGTAACAATGTGCAGCATACATGCATTCTAATAATTCCCATCTAAAATTAAACTATTGATTTTTTTTAAATTATTTTTGAAGGGCACCAGATAGCATTGTTTGTATCTACTAGTTAATAGTTAACGGAGTGTCTTGGTTATCATGACCTTAACTGGCTGATTACCAATCCAAACAGCCAAACATGAGAATACAAAGAAACTAAAAGGACCCAGTGCTTACAGAACAAAAAGCCAGTACTATCTAAGGGCACCTGTCATCTAAAATTGTTTCCCCCACCAGAGCCTGCACTGTAGTTGGGAGAAACAATTTTTAAAAAAAAAAACAATTGCCCCCCCCATTCCAGTTGTTGGACACCCTCACCAGACGGGAGCTCTTGGTGCAGGCAGCCATATTGTGGCACAGAGAATTTTTATTACATCATGCAAACGTGCAAAATGAGCCCACCACACGACATGCTCATTATGCACATATATACGCCACATGGAGAAGCTCCCTCCCAGTGCGGGCAGCCCATTGCTTAGAAGGGGACATTTAAAAAAAATATATATATATTGTTTCCCTCAACCAGAGTGCAGGCTCTATTAGGGCAACAGATGCCCCCTATTAGTGGCCTTTACTGCAATGTAATAACATAATAAGCAACTGTTAAAATGTATTTATATGAGCAATAAGAGAAGATGTTGATTTCTGGATACATAATAACTAAGACTATGTATGGACTACATGGAATGGAACTATAGAAAAAATGATGACTTTATGTCCCCTGACCTATCTTTTAATAATAAATGATGGTCTTGTACAGGTAAAGTCTCTGCATGCCCATGTAGGAAAGGATAGAGGTATTTAGTTGGGCAGCTTGAGGCCCCTCCAAGGAGATCAGTGGGATTATCACCTCCCGGCATTACTGGCCATAGTTCAGGTACATTCAGTGGTTAGCTCAGATCACAGCATATTCCCAAAGAGGGGAGATAATCTAGACAGAGAGAAGCTCCTGGTTTAGATATTGAGGAGAGATACCTGAACCTGCATATAATACCACTGAATGATGTTTGGAATAAATAAAGAAGTTTGTTTGGTTAAACAGCAATCTCAAGTCTCCTGGTCATTTCCTCCCCAGGCGGATCACCGGCAACTGGATAAGCACTCACCCAAGGGGCAGCAAGGTCCCAGGAGTTGCAGGGAGTTTGCCAAGTTGTGGGTTCTGCACAAAGACAGCACAGGGTTTATATAGACTTTGTGAAAGTTGCATATGTCATAAGAAACATATAAGCATTACTAAAAAGTGGAAGGATCCCGTACCCCCTAGACTAGGGGATGTGCTTCTGAGGGTGAGGGACATGAGGGAGATGGAGCTCATGACGGCCAAATTTACGACCGACGTAAACAATGGGAGAGGGTTTGGTCCAGATGGGATTATTATATAGCCAACATAAAGTAAGACACACCCTATACAGGACTTACCTCTTATCTGACCTACAACCATAACCCTCCACTCTCCCCCTCCCAAGGGACCCACACTTTTCCTTCCCTGTATATTCCCCCCTTTCCTTTGTTCCCCCTCTTCCTCTCCTCCTCCTCTCCTCCCTTTTCAGTATTATTTGCAATTGCAACTGTTACTTTTTACATTATATTGCTAATGATTGCTGCCAATTGTCAAGAAACAGGCCTGTTCTATACTGTGTGATATGGTCAATCTACCAGACCTGTACAATTGTATTGTTATATTGCCATTATTGATCTATTGAACGCCTGTCATGACTAAAATGCTTAAAAACCAATAAAAATCTAAGTTACAAAAAAAAAAGAAACATATGAGCATAGGTGTTACCAGTGTACGCACATAGAAATATCTGAGAAAACAAGGTCTTCGCCAAATACTAAGGCTATCTTGAGAACAGAATCTGTAGGGACCCATAGGGTTAACATGCCCCTATGGCTTTAAACCCTACCACTACCTTTATGCTGTTACTGGGCCCCATGTATTTAAGAGTTTGCCTTATGCCTTATTGGTTATTTGGGTTGACCACACCTCTTGCACTCTCATATAGTGTTTAGCAGAAGGGTGTGTTTTCCTCTTTGGCTGCCTCTGTGTCTCAGGTGAAGGTCCACTGAGCCTGGGATCAGAATAGGCCCCAGTAAAGCCTTATAGCCCCAGAGATTAATACCTACTCTGGTGAAGTCGAGGACAGGAACCCCATGAATGAGGACCAGTTAGATAGTTACTCTTGCCGAGCACTTTCTAGGAGAGTGAGATAGAGAGGGAAGGAAGCAGGAGCAGTTTCCGCTCCACCAAGGAAAGTAGTTGGAAGCACCCTTCCATACAGGCACTGTTGCCTCAGCATAGGGCCACGGTTGAGACACAAGAAACAGGCAGTACCTAAACCCTGATCCATAGTCGGCTGTAGGACTCTCAAGCTAGAGGTATTCAACCTGAGGACTGAAGTATCTATCCTGACTGCTTCCACAGGGGTGCCAAGCTGACCAAGTGCATTTACCCTGCTCAGACTCTAAAGGAGGTGGGATAAACCGGTGTGCACCCTTTTTTTGCTTTCCTCAGAGTACTACTATCATATGACATCTGTATGTGAGTATATTGAAATAACCCTGCATATTGTCTTTGACAATAAACCAGTTCTATTGTTCAACTGCAAGAACCTTCTGGCGTCCATCTTTGCTAATCTGCCCTACACACAGCGTAGTGAGTTGTAGTTCCACTACACCCCTTGGCTCCATTGGTCACTTCCATATAGCGAAGGCCCCTCCTGAAGGGACGAGTTGCATGTACCCTATGCTCTAAACCCTATACTAGCCGTGGTTTGACTTCTTTACAGCCAAACAGGGGTTACAAATGTATCCAAGTGTGGGTGAATCTGCACATAGAATGTATTCCTTATCACAGGTTACTAATTATAGTTAAAACATAAGTAGTAGGCTTTAAAACATGAAAACCATAGTAAAAATGGAATCCCTTCACACCTCATTTATTATATTTAATTACACTCTCCCCGTTCATGTATCTTGTCCTCTGAACACATTTATTTCCGCTCTTTAGCGTCACGCCAACCCTCCCTATCTAAACGCCCTCCATGTTGAGACTGGCGAGACACGGAAATCTTCAGGCACAGGCCATGACGTGTATTAAATGCGCCATTTACACTAGGTCGCAGCAGTGAGAGCTTTTCCAGCGCCATATTGGGAAGGTCAAAACACCATTCTGATGTAAAATTAGCAGCAGTTTTCTGCTCAGTTAGATTACTTGAGCATTTGCGCATAGTTTCTTTGGTTTGTGGGGAAATGTCTACCCCTCCCCTGTCAGGGCCTGGGATGGGAGCGGCGGCCGGGCCGGGGGGTTTCCCGGGAGCACAAGCGGCTACCGCGGCCCGCGAAGTAAATACCGCGTCCCTGTGCCGGATCGGCCAGGAGACTGTGCAGGATATCGTATTCCGGACTATGGAGATCTTCCAACTGCTCCGTAACATGCAGGTACCGCCTGGGCCTGACTGACCGTGTTCTGCTCTGGGCTCTACCCCAGCTGGTCTCTCCATTCAACCTAAAGTCTATACTTAATACCGACCTTTAACCCGCTATGGCTAGCTCTACTAACCTGGATACCATTGCCCCTCCCACTAATTCTATTGCCTCTTCTACTGCCCCTCCCACTGCCGACCCTAATTCTATTACTCCTCCCACTGCTGACCCTAATTCTACTGCCCCTCCCACTGCTGACCCTAATTCTACTGCCCCTCCCACTGCTGACCCTAATTCTACTGCCCCTCCCACTGCTGACCCTAATTCTATTGCCCCTCCCACAGCTGACCCTAATTCTACTGCCCCTCCCACTGCTGACCCTAATTCTATTGCCCCTCCCACAGCTGACCCTAATTCTACTGCCCCTCCCACTGCTGACCCTAATTCTATTACTCCTCCCACTGCTGACCCTAATTCTATTACTCCTCCCACTGCTGACCCTAATTCTACTGCCCCTCCCACTGCCGACCCTAATTCTATTACTCCTCCCACTGCCGACCCTAATTCTATTACTCCTCCCACTGCTGACCCTAATTCTATTACTCCTCCCACTGCTGACCCTAATTCTACTGCCCCTCCCACTGCTGACCCTAATTCTATTACTCCTCCCACTGCTGACCATAATTCTATTGCTCCTCCCACTGCTGACCCTAATTCTATTACTCCTCCCACTGCTGACCCTAATTCTATTACTCCTCCCACTGCTGACCCTAATTCTATTACTCCTCCCACTGCTGACCCTAATTCTATTGCCCCTCCCACAGCTGACCCTAATTCTATTGCCCCTCCCACAGCTGACCCTAATTCTACTGCCCCTCCCACTGCTGACCCTAATTCTATTACTCCTCCCACTGCTGACCCTAATTCTATTGCCCCTCCCACTGCTGACCCTAATTCTATTACTCCTCCCACTGCTGACCCTAATTCTATTACTCCTCCCACTGCTGACCCTAATTCTATTACTCCTCCCACTGCTGACCCTAATTCTATTACTCCTCCCACTGCTGACCCTAATTCTATTGCCCCTCCCACTGCTGACCCTAATTCTATTACTCCTCCCACTGCTGACCCTAATTCTATTGCCCCTCCCACAGCTGACCCTAATTCTACTGCCCCTCCCACTGCTGACCCTAATTCTATTACTCCTCCCACTGCTGACCCTAATTCTACTGCCCCTCCCACTGCTGACCCTAATTCTATTGCCCCTCCCACAGCTGACCCTAATTCTACTGCCCCTCCCACTGCTGACCCTAATTCTATTGCCCCTCCCACAGCTGACCCTAATTCTACTGCCCCTCCCACTGCTGACCCTAATTCTATTACTCCTCCCACTGCTGACCCTAATTCTATTACTCCTCCCACTGCTGACCCTAATTCTATTGCCCCTCCCACTGCTGACCCTAATTCTATTTCCCCTCCCACTGCTGACCCTAATTCTATTACTCCTCCCACTGCTGACCCTAATTCTACTGCCCCTCCCACTGCTGACCCTAATTCTATTACTCCTCCCACTGCTGACCCTAATTCTATTGCCCCTCCCACTGCTGACCCTAATTCTATTACTCCTCCCACTGCTGACCCTAATTCTACTGCCCCTCCCACTGCCGACCCTAATTCTATTGCCCCTCCCACAGCTGACCTTAATTCTACTGCCCCTCCCACTGCTGACCCTAATTCTATTGCCCCTCCCACAGCTGACCCTAATTCTACTGCCCCTCCCACTGCTGACCCTAATTCTATTGCCCCTCCCACAGCTGACCCTAATTCTACTGCCCCTCCCACTGCTGACCCTAATTCTATTGCCCCTCCCACAGCTGACCCTAATTCTACTGCCCCTCCCACTGCTGACCCTAATTCTATTACTCCTCCCACTGCTGACCCTAATTCTATTGCCTCTCCCACTGCTGACCCTAATTCTATTACTCCTCCCACTGCTGACCCTAATTCTACTGCCCCTCCCACTGCTGACCCTAATTCTATTACTCCTCCCACTGCTGACCCTAATTCTATTGCCTCTCCCACTGCTGACCCTAATTCTACTGCCCCTCCCACTGCTGACCCTAATTCTATTACTCCTCCCACTGCTGACCCTAATTCTATTACTCCTCCCACTGCTGACCCTAATTCTATTGCCCCTCCCACTGCTGACCCTAATTCTATTACTCCTCCCACTGCTGACCCTAATTCTATTGCCCCTCCCACAGCTGACCCTAATTCTACTGCCCCTCCCACTGCTGACCCTAATTCTATTACTCCTCCCACTGCTGACCCTAATTCTATTACTCCTCCCACTGCTGACCCTAATTCTATTGCCCCTCCCACTGCTGACCCTAATTCTATTGCCCCTCCCACTGCTGACCCTAATTCTATTGCCCCTCCCACTGCTGACCCTAATTCTATTGCCCCTCCCACTGCTGACCCTAATTCTATTGCCCCTCCCATTGCTGACCCTAATTCTATTGCCCCTCCCACTGCTGACCCTAATTCTATTGCCCCTCCCACTGCTGACCCTAATTCTATTGCCCCTCCCACTGCTGACCCTAATTGCATTGCCTCTCCCACTGCTGACCTTACTCCAGTTGTCCCTCCCACTGCTAGCCTTAATGTCATTGCCCCTCCCACTGCTGGCCTTAATTCCATTGCTCCCCCCAGTAGTGGCCTGAATACCATTGGTACTTCCATAACAAACTTGAAGCCCTTTGCCCCTCCCTCCAAAGACTGACCATGAGGTAATTTCCCAACCACTCCTTAGTTACTGACCACAAGCCTATAGCCCCTCCAGGCACTATGAATAACATACAATGAGCAAGACTTTTGGCCATATATCTTTGGGCAGGCAAATGGAAGTAGCCTATACACTGCCCAGTAAGGTTTTTTCAGACCATGTATTTCCCACTTTATTCTTGCCCTGCCACTGCTGCCCTAACGCTCGCTGTAGCCCCAACATCTGAGTGTTGCCTCAGCCACCAAGCAGTGGATTATTTTAGCTTTTTGGGAAAAACATTGGTTCTCTGCTTTTGTTGCTCATTTTAGTTGCTTACAGCTCCATGTATTTTGTGTGCTAACGTTTTGGCCACTGTTCCGCTCACTCTCCAGCTGCCAAACGGAGTCACCTATCACACAGTCACCTACCAGGATAGACTGGGAAAGTTGCAAGAGCATCTCCGCCAGCTTTCAATCCTGTTCCGTAAACTGAGGCTGGTCTATGACAAGTGCAATGAAAACTGTGCCGGACTGGACCCTGTACCCATAGAGGTAAGCCATTGTTTCTGGATATTTATGGTCATAATCTGATTTGTACGGAGGGTAAGATGGAGAAAGTAGACCACAATGGTGACAGAACACATTATATGCTGCTGTCCAACATAGGGCCCATCTGTATTGGTGAAGTGCAGATTACAGTGGCATCCAACAGCTGGAAGGTCATTGGCTGGACAGTACCGTTTAATTGGGGCACTTCATAAATGTATGACTTATATCCCATGGTTATATCCCATATACAGCAGCTTGTACCGTATGTGGAAGAAGAGTACTCAAAGCATGATGACCGCGGCATTGCTAGCCAACTTCGCTTTGCAAGTGAGGAAAAGAGAGAAATTCTGGAAGTTAATAAGGTAAAGTGGTTGCCTGCACATAGGAAAACATAAACTAACTAATGGGAGCCAGCAGGCTCAAGAATGTCACCCATATGGTATAGGTCATAAGCTGACCGTATGTCTGTTGGTGGATAAAAGCTTAGTTGAAGGTTATCCTGGAGTATCTATAACTGCGCATTCACCAGCAAGCTCCGAGTCGCCAAATTGATCTAAAGACAGAGACACTGTTCACTGTAGGGAGGGGCTCATTAGATGGCAGTAGATGGGTGCTTGTGTCTGTGGTCATGACCAGGGGGCAATAGCGGCGCCTCAGGGCCACTGTCCTTCATGATTGGTACAGGGAACAAGGAGGAGGCTTGCTGCAGAACAATTAGACAGGCAGGAGTTAGCAACTAAAGTAGCTTTTATTCAGCAGAGCAAATATAAAATGCAGGAATAGGCACAGGAAGGGTTAACTGAAGCTAGTAACTGGCGCAACAAAACCAGGCAGGGAATAGTCCAAGGTACAGCAGTGCAAGGGTTAATGTACCCAAGAATGTGTCCAAGAAACCACAGCAGGGCAGAGTTCAGACAGGGACTGGCAGGCAAGGGTCACAGCAGGAACAAGTCAGAAGCACCTACCCAAGGGCAGAGTGACCAGCAGGACTGGAGCATTGAGAACTGGCCAAGCGCCTTAGTGTCTGACCTGCACCCAGTGTGCTGAATGGGGGAAATGGGGTCAGGGCATTGGGTCTGATTGGGACTGAGCTCGGTTCCCACTGTCAGTACAACTCTAAAGCTTCAGCAGGCAAGGAGGGAACTGCAGTGTGGCCTGTAATGGAAACCCCCAGCTGTGCTCATTCATTAACCCTTGGCCAACCTGAGCTCGATGAGAGCTCCTAAGCCAAAAGGCTGACATTAGACAAAACCTGCTCATATTTCAGAAAACACTAAATTTTATATAATTAACGAAAGCGCCCAATAGAGTTTCCAGTCATTTCATTTTTGAGCTTACATTCTGATTACCCACATTTGTAAGTCACATAAACCTCACATTTTCTTTTTTTTTCCCCCCAGAAACTAAAGCAGAAGAATCAGCAATTGAAGCAGATCATGGATCAGTTAAGGAATCTTATCTGGGACATTAACTCAATGCTGGCGATGAGGAACTGACCTTCTTCCCTAGCTGCCCTTTGCACTCACCGTGCTGACCGAAACATTTGTAATTGTATTTTTTTTATTGTTTTTGTTATTTGTATTTGCATTTTGTTAAAGATGACTTTTTGCTTAATAAATATTGTATTTCGTACAAGAAATGAAACTAGGGATCGTCTTTAAGCCCCACTGTTCTACAGCTACAAATCTATAGGGAAATAACCAGTGTCCTCCAGTGCCTATGGGGTAAATGATTGGATACAGGTATGGAATCCATTATCCGCAAACCTGTTATCCAGAAAGCTCCAAATTACAGGAAGGCCATCTCCCATAGGCACATCAAATAATTCATTTTTTTAACTTGATTTCCTTTTTCTCTGTAATAATAAAACAGTACCTGTACTTGATCCCAACTAAGATATAATTACCCCTTATTGGGGGCAGAACAGCCCTATTGGGTTTATTTAATGGTTAAATGATTCCCTTTTTGATCCCAACTAAGATATAATTACCCCTTATTGGGGGCAGAACAGCCCTATTGGGTTTATTTCACGGTTAAATGATTCCCTTTTCTCTGTAATAATAAAACAGTACCTGTACTTGATCCCAACTAAGATATAATTACCCCTTATTGGGGCAGAACAGCCCTATTGGGTTTATTTAATGGTTAAATGATTCCCTTTTCTCTGTAATAATAAAACAGTACCTGTACTTGATCCCAGCTAAGATATAATTACCCCTTATTGGGGGCAGAACAGTCCTATTGGGTTTATTTAATGGTTAAATGATTCCCTTTTCTCTGTAATAATAAAACAGTACCTGTAATTGATCCCAACTAAGATATAATTACCCCTTATTGGGGCAGAACAGCCCTATTGGGTTTATTTAATGGTTAAATGATTCCCTTTTCTCTGTAATAATAAAACAGTACCTGTACTTGATCCCAACTAAGATATAATTACCCCTTATTGGGGGCAGAACAATCCTATTGGGTTTATTTCATGTTTAAATTATTTTATAGTAGACTTAAAGTATGGATATTCAAATTACAGAAAGATCCCTTATCTGCAAAACCCTAGATCTCGAGGATTCTAGATAAAAGGTCCCATACCTGTATCAATATATAATATTTTACAGCAGAGGCTGTCCTTTGTGTGTACTCTCAGGTCACATGTTGAATTCACATCCTGCAGGGCCAATTAGCGCTTATGTTATACAGAAGCCTGCATTCAGAATGCCTTTACAGACTTTAGCCGTGCTTACAATTTCCATGGCAAATGAGATCTTTGGTGGCAGCCATCAGAGCCAAAGCCAAGGGGATAAGGGTGTGTATCCATGTTTGTCATATAATTCATTTTGATGGCTTTTACTCCATGGCAATGAATGTGTTAATCAGTTTTAATCTGCCATGTGGGTCTGTACCGACATAAGGGGACATAAACAGTGAATGCAGGAAAAAATTACTTTGCTTAATATTTACTGGGTTTAGCATTAATGTCAGCTCTGTACATACATTAATAGGCTAAATATTCATTCAGAGCACTGTATCACACTGATAACAGTTAATAATATACTCCCCACTGTAAATTATAAGGGGGGGGGTGGTTTGTGACCATATGAGTTATACAGGGAACTCTGAGTATCATTCATGTATTATAAGGGATAATGTACCCCCTACTGTAAATGATAAGGATATTAGCAGTCACTGAGGGGTTCTGTGCCCATATAAAGGCACAAGGCTGCAGGCTGAGTTATACAGGGAACTCTGAGTATCACTCATGTATTATAAGGGATAATGTACCCCCTACTGTAAATGATAAGGATATTAGCAGTCAATGAGGGGTTCTGTGACCATATAAAGGCACAAGGCTGCAGGCTGAGTTATACAGGGAACTCTGAGTATCACTCATGTATTGGGAATAATGAAGAAGTCACTAGATGGCTCTGTTACATACCGGTCAAGAACAAGAACACAAATTGCTAATTTCTGATTTAAAGAGTTTAATTGCTGCTCCTAAAATGTCTTATTTTATTGGCTTCCAGTGAAATAAACCACTAAGGGATATTACATAATATAACAGCAGTAAAAAGCCCATTTCACATTTTATTATATTTGTCAAAATTGTGTGTCAGTGAGAAAAAATAACCACCGTGCTGAGATACCAACCGAGTAATCCCTGACTATAATATACCTGCAGTGATTTATCTATAACTTAAGGTGGCCATACAGGGGCAGATTTAAGCTGCCGATTTGAGTCCTTTAGACTGATTGGGCAGCTTTTCTGCATGTGTATGGGGACATTCCATGGGTGCCTGCCTGACCAATATCTGGCCTGACTAATATCCAACTTCGCCAAAGGAGAAAATCGTAATGTGTAGTTTAACCCCCAGCCTGAGTTACAGAAGTGGTGGCCCTTGGTAATGTGACTAGGGGGTCCAGACCAAACTAAGTTCAAGCTCCCTTGAGGATCCATCCTTTGGTCAGGGCCCGCCTTAGCTCATGAAATGGGTACAAATATAGGAAAATATCAGCATGTCGGTCATACAGCTGTAGTTCCAAGAATGCCTAGGACTGCAAATACCTTTTCACCTGAACTGACCTTGAAGCAGGGCATTCAGACATATCTAAGAGATTAAGGGGAAACTCCATTCAAACACAAATTAAGCTTTTTGAAAAGTAAACATAATTTCAAGCAACTTTGCAACATACATTGATGAAAAAATATGCAGCCTTTCCATGATGTTTAATGTAATAATATGGTTTAGAACAGCTCCCTAAGCCCCGCCCCCTGCTGTTTCCCTGCTGATCTGGCTGACTACTTTGTGACTCAAATAAATGTAACAGTAGTCGCCTGTCCTCAGCCTGCCTTCAGCCTGCATCCTCCCAATCCCACAATTCCCTGCTGCACACGTCATGTCAATAAGAAAAGAAACTATATAACCCACAATGCCAGCATTGTGGGTTATATAGTTCCTGCATGCTGTCTGTAAGCTGTGGAGAACTTGTTACAATGTGTAACATCAATGTTTTAGTCCCTTCTCCCCTGCCAGGATTTAAAATGATGCAGAAGAACTGTTTTGCAGCTGGATTTCAGCATATAAAAATGGTATTTATTCATAGTTTTTGATGGAACAGATTACAGTGATAGGTATATTAGGGTTTTTTTGGTTCGGAAAGCAAAGTTCCCCTTTAAATGGCCATTCTCTCTAATTCTCTAACTGCCCTTCAGACAGTTTGGGAACCAAAAGTTAGGATTAGATTGAAGGAGAATTGGCTCTAGTAGATAGTCCTGGGAGGCAGATTTGAGGGGAACATTCATTTCCTGTCCTAGATATTGTGGGAATGGTTTATATAACAATGTTTTCATATATCTATAACCATGCTATTAGGTAAGGGGGCCCTGTCCAAAGATTATACATAAAAGGGGAGTTTAAACCGAAATAGTCTGAAAACTGCGGCATTAAAGTCTTTGCTCTGCGAAACGCAGTTGATTTACGCGGAGCCGGGGCAATAGATATTGCTTTTCACAGGGAGCCAAGAGTTCACTCCGGCACTGTTTATCCGTTTGCAAATAGCGAGCATATGCGAGAAGTCTTTATTTTGTATCTAACAATATAAAATCATATCTACACAGATTATAATTGCTCTCCAGGTATCAGCAGAGCCATAACATCGCCTAATGAGCTCTACAAGCAATTTATAAAATACCCTTAGGTGGCAGCATTAAATAGAAGAGGGGAGCAGAAATAGGTTACAGGAATGTAAAAAAAAAAAGGAAAAAATCCCATCTGTGATGGAAATCTGTGCATTTGCAGGGCTCTAATTGGTTTCTGAAGTGCAACTATTGTTTCATTGCACAATTTGTTAAATGAAAGTGGTGTGCTCATGTATAAAGCAGAGCCACAAATACGCACAGCGGCTACAAATGCATGGAAACACTTGCCCACACCCATTCAGGGGAAGTGCATGGTCTTTGTATATGGCAGTATAATAATGCTAAATACACCTAAACAGAGCAGTCTGATCGCCTGGCCTCATCTGGGAGACACTGAACCTTCCCTGGAATTAAGGCTTTATTTTTGTAGTAGTAGTTGTAGATGGGGCAGTAAAAAAAAAGGGACTCCAGGGGCAACTCCTCATATCAAGTGATTCTGCTAGATATATTGTACCTATTGCCCAGGGCTTGGTGTATGAGCCAGGTGGCACAGCAGTCTAATGACCATGACAATTCTTGTCTCCCCGTAGCTCATCAGCTGTCTGAAAATCCCATTCCCTTTTTCCCGTGACCGTGGGGTGCCTACAGACTTGGGGAGCAAAGCAAAATATCAGGTTGAGCAGAGAGTGAAGTTATATGTCAAACAAATGCAGCTTTAACCCTAGAAATTAATGAATTGGCCACTGTGGTTCAGTATTTGCTGGAGCTCATGGTTCACCTTTGTATGTGCTTCAGCATCAAACAGTAATTTGAAAGCAGCTCTGATGTACGCTGTAGGCTACACTGATTTATATCCAGTGCGCCCCTGAACTAGCTATTGATTAGATTAGTGGTTGGGTTTTAAAGGAGAAGGAAAGGCATTTTGTTGCCAATAGATTAGTCACATACTGTAAGTGCAAGCTAAAACACTATATTTATTCTACAGAATGCTTTACCATACCTAAGTAAACGGCCATAGAAGCTCCCTCTGTTTGATGTAGCTTGCAGCTGCCATTTTAGCTCAGTCTGACTTCACTTCCCACTGCTCCTGGAACAGCTCTAAACTCAGATTACACAGCAGAGAGTGAAGGGAGAGAGAGAGGAGGAGAAGGGAGGGGGAGAGAGGAGCAAGCTGAGCAGACTTGTGCTGTGCCCTGCAGGATTTTTCTGAGAGCAGGAAGTTTGACACAGAAGATCATATATACAGAATAAAAAGAAAGAAATGTGGTGTTTCTTTTTACTTAGGACTCAGTGCAGCATTTCTGTGAGTACTTATGGTTGTATTTACATGTTTACTTAGTTTTTACCTTTCCTTTAAAGACATAGGGATGCCCAACCACCTGATCAACTTATTTCCTCCTTCTTTGTGCCCCTGCACTTCAGCCTTTCTTTCTTTCTTTCTTTCTTGGCTGATTTTCTTGTTCTTTCTTACCTAAGTTCTCCCTTTTCTTTGCATTCTCTTTACACCCCATTATTTTTTTACTGCCTTCCAACCCGAATCTGTTATGCCTTTGTTTCCCCTCAATCTGAGCCTACCCCATATCTTCTCATTGCCTCTTCGTCTTCCCTAATCTCCTGGGAACTCGCACTGAGGATAACTCATGTTCTGCTCTCGCCAGAGTAGGTGCTGGCTCTGCCAACATTTCCGAGTATAACAGATACCATTTTTCTGTACTAGAAACATTCAAGGCTGAATTTATTTGTGTTTTCCTTTTTCTTTGTTGTCGTTATATACTATGAAGATACTATTTGCTCTTCTTGCAGTTTCAGTCTTGCCCTAACTGCCCTTGTTTCAGGCTGTTCCCCTGTTCTAGGTTTGCAGGATAGTTTTACGTGACCTTTCCATTGTCATAACCATCCCTTTCCCTCCTGTACCGCTGCATCATGAAGAAAGAGAAAATAAAAGAAACCTAATATAAAAAATATCTAAAAATACATTTAAAAAAAAAATACCTACAAATAAAGTAAAAAATCCTGCTTTTGTCTGTGGGGCATTGTGCAAAATTCAGCAGGAGTCGTCACAAACTTCCTAATGGTGCTTACTGCCGTTGTAACAAACAAAAGGCAAAACAGAAAGCCTTATATTATATCACTATGCACATTATTTAGACTTAATTAACCTTCATTTGCTTCATGGTTAATGATACTAATCGCAGCAGGCACAGGAAAGCATTATTCTTTATGCTAGCTTGGGTTGATGGATAGATATGTGATATTCTATATATTTAGCTACATAAACTGTCCTCTTAGCTGTCCCCATAATTTAGAGCTTTTTGGATAATGGGTTTCTGGATAACAGATCCCATGCCTGTAAATGGTCGTTTTTGGTCTGTTGTCGTGACATATATTTAATGTAATAAGGATCGGCACTAAACACTTCTGATCTCTTTCCCCCCTACAGTTTCAACTAATATCTTCAATTTCTAGACATCACTGTGAATTTAAACACCACTATAAGTTAAACCCAATCCTTTCATCCTAACATGACTGTATAGCAGAGATCATGTTTAATGCATAGCTTGCTGTCACTATAACCTTTCCTTCATAGACCATTTGTCTGGTACATAGACCAGCTACTTGGACTGCAAAGGGAACAGCAGGCAGCAGTAATATACTGAAAAAAAGTATATTCTTAGCCCACAGATACAAGCTCTTTATTACATTTCATAAAGGCTTTGTGCCAGAAACATGTTAGTAGCTAATAAAATAGTTTTGCAGCATATTACTGCTGTATGCTGTCGCTTGGGTTTCAAATAATCTGGTCTACTCAGGATTAAATGCTTGGGCCTAAGTACAATAAAAAGGTGCAGACACAGCAGTGTGTAGGTAAGTAGAGATGGAGCCTTGTACAGGTATGGGACCTGTTAACCAGAATGCTTGGGACCTGGGGTTTTCCGGATAAGGGATCTTTCCGTAATTTGGATCTCCATAGCTTAAGTCTGCTAAAAATCAATATTGAATAAACCCAATAGGGCTGTTTTGCCCCCAATAAGGATTAATTATATCTTAGTTGGGATCAAGTACAGGTACTGTTTTATTATTACAGAGAAAAGGGAATCATTTAACCATTAAATAAACCCAATAGGATTGTTCTGCCCCCAATAAGGGGTAATTATATCTTAGTTGGGATCAAGTACAGGTACTGTTTTATTATTACAGAGAAAAGGGAATCATTTAACCATTAAATAAACCCAATAGGGCTGTTCTGCCCCAATAAGGGGTAATTATATCTTAGTTGGGATCAAGTACAGGTACTGTTTTATTATTACAGAGAAAAGGAAATCATTTAACCATTAAATAAACCCAATAGGGCTGTTCTGCCCCCAATAAGGGGTAATTATATCTTAGTTGGGATCAAGTACAGGTACTGTTTTATTATTACAGAGAAAAGGGAATCATTTAACCATTAAATAAACCCAATAAGACTGTTCTGCCCCCAATAAGGGGTAATTATATCTTAGTTAGGATCAAGTACAGGTACTGTTTTATTATTACAGAGAAAATGGAATCATTTAACCATTAAATAAACCCAATAGGGCTGTTCTGCCCCCAATAAGGGGTAATTATATCTTAGTTGGGATCAAGTACAGGTACTGTTTTATTATTACAGAGAAAAGGGAATCATTTAACCATTAAATAAACCCAATAAGACTGTTCTGCCCCCAATAAGGGGTAATTATATCTTAGTTAGGATCAAGTACAGGTACTGTTTTATTATTACAGAGAAAAGGGAATCATTTAACCATTAAATAAACCCAATAAGACTGTTCTGCCCCCAATAAGGGGTAATTATATCTTAGTTAGGATCAAGTACAGGTACTGTTTTATTATTACAGAGAAAAGGGAATCATTTAACCATTAAATAAACCCAATAAGACTGTTCTGCCCCCAATAAGGGGTAATTATATCTTAGTTGGGATCAAGTACAGGTACTGTTTTATTATTACAGAGAAAAGGGAATCATTTAACCATTAAATAAACCCAATAGGGCTTTTCTGCCCCCAATAAGGGGTAATTATATCTTAGTTGGGATCAAGTACAGGTACTGTTTTATTATTACAGAGAAAAGGGAATCATTTAAACATGAAATAAACCCAATAGGGCTGTTCTGCCCCCAATAAGGGGTAATTATATCTTAGTTGGGATCAAGTACAGGTACTGTTTTATTATTACAGAGAAAAGAGAATCATTTTTAAAAATTAGAATTATTTGCTTATAATGGAGTCTATGGGAGACGACCTTTCCGTAGATTGGAACTTTCTTGATAACGGGTTTCCAGAAAATGGATCCCATACCTGTATGTAGATGGTTGAGTTTTGGTTGTCTCATTTAAAATGTTATTCTTGAACCAACAAATGTATTTGTTTTTAGCTGTAATATTGGTGTGTAGGCGCCATCTCAATGCATTGTGCCTGAGTCTGAGCTTTCAGAAGGAGCCAGCGCTACACATTAGAACTGCTTTCAGCTAACCTATTGTTTCTCCTACTCCCATGTAACTGGAGGAGTCACGGCCAGACTTTGGTGTTTTACTATTGAGTGCAATTCTCATATCTGCCACTAGTTTTGTTTCCTGCCCATTGTTCTGCTGATTGGCTGCTAGGGAGAAAGGGAAGAGGGGTGACCACTTCAACTTGCAGTGCAGCAGTAAAGAGAGACTGAAGTTTATTAAAGGTTAAGGAAAGGTAAAAATCACTGGGGGGTAGGTAAGCGATTAAAGTCACTGGGGGTGCCTAACATTTTGGCCTTTCCTTCTCCTTTAAAGGGGACCTGTCACCTTAAGAAATAATTCCGAATGATATTCTATTGTGTTTCTCAAGCAAAATAAACTTCACTTACACTATATAAATAATATAAATCTTGTTTCCTTCAGTCCTGGAATTAAACAATCACGGCAAGTAGGCAGCCGCCATTTTGTGGGCACTGTTATTAAGGCAAAATTTGTATCACCCCAAAATCTTGTGTATGTGCCAGAATGGGTGAACTGATGCCCAGGCCCATACACTGCCTACACAATTAGATGGTTAGGAGGGAGAGGGAAAGTGAGAGCTGAATTGAAAGTTAAAGTACTTGTCTGCCCCGCCTCTATGCCTAAGGCATAGAGGCGGGGCAAGCAATATATGATTGACAGCTGGGACTTTTAAATGCCTTTATAATGGGTTTGGATGTGTTAATATAGAAATGAATTTGGGTTTCTTGTTTAATTTGAAAAGTACTTTTACTATACAGCTTTTTATGTCTGGGTGACACTTTAAAGCACAAGTCACCTGGCTGAGGGCACCTGGGAAACTAAGAATATGTCAAGTTCCAAGTCACTTTCAAAATTTAATATACAAAAAATCTGCTTGCACTTTTGAAATATGGTTTGTAATGCAGGATTCTGCTATAGGCGCAGAGTCTCCCAAAAGAATTGCGCGCAAATGTACTTTTAATGTCGCGAAATGAAACCTACTCTTCCTAGGGCACTTTTTTAATTTGATTAATTAGCTGCAACCTGCCACGGCTTTTGGGTACATATACCTTTTGATTGATCTGGATATATCGGAACTGGACCCAAATTCTTAGGCCAAAGCTTTTCTCAGCTTCCATATTGGATGAACTTTTTCTCCCTTCTCAGATTCACCGAGACGTCTCTAGGACCGATACACACAGCGCACCACGGGGAGAGGTGGGGGATTGTTTGCACACATGTGACCATGTCAATTATTGATTTGTGTCAGAAAGTACAAATTACAGTCACACGTCTGCTCCGGTTCCCTGATGTGCTAAACCTTCATCTGCCAAGAGAAAAATCAGTGTATCGACCCATTGCATCTCAGGTCAGTTCACTATAGAGCTACAGACTGGAAGCCTCTCTCATGTAAACAGGACATTGCTTGCCAAGAAATAGGTGCTGCATGAACAGATAAAGTAAAAACATATATTTTTCACTTTGTGTTGTTATTGGTCCTCTCAAACAATACGCTGATCCAAATTAAACCGATGACTATAACAATTGCAGTGAATATGGCTGCCAGCAGTGAGCCGTCCTAATTTATAACTGAATAAACTGTTGTGGGGCAGTGGGCGCTTAGTATAATTTATAGATACAATAAATGACGTAGCTAAGCCATCTGTTGGAAATACCTTCGTTGTGCGGTGACATGTTTGCAGAACAGTTCTGACCCACTGATTCTTCAGAGTTACACAGTCCCCTGATATTTTTGAATGCCACTAATTAACAAATAATTATTTTCACTGGTTTTAATGCCACTAATTAAACAAAGAATTATTTGCACTGGTTTTAAATGCAGAGCTAAATACATAATGCAGTTACAGTGGTAGGGTTGCCACCTTTTTTTCTAGTCTGGGCTTTAGGTTGGGGGTGGGCAGTGATGTCATTTTGGGGGGGGGGTAAATGGGTGGGCTAGGCAGGGAAAGGGGCAAATGGGGCAGGGAAATGGGCAGGTGGGTGGAGTTAATGGCCAAGGTAGAGGGTGGCCTCTATATAAAAAAAGGGTGAAAGAGGAAAAGAATCAGGGAAGGGAGGGATTATAAGTAGGGTTACCACACTTTTTATCGGCATTTATTTTGCCAGTAAATTTGTAATACCGGTCCCAGCTGTCAAATACCATCTGGGTGGCAATCCTATACAGAGGGTAAGATATTAAAGGGTTCTAGTCCTATGTTCAGCAAGTGCAAAGTGGAGTCACTGCATGTGCCTATGGCAGACAATGGAGGTGGAGATCTGAAGATATGAAGTAATTGGTTATGTAATGATGTGCTCAGTGCCACCATTATAAATCTAAGGGATCTGGCACCCCCCAGCACCTCTGTAAGCAGCAGTTCCTTTATAGGTGCCACTGGCACACATATATTGCCTTTTCTGCTTGTAAGGGAGAGGGCCCAATATTGCTATCCATGCTATCAACACTGGACATTAAATGCACCAGGCACCACCTCAGGTGGGCATTTCAGGGAAAGATCCGCTCGTTTGGTAACCTCTCCAAATGAGCAGATCTAGGGAGTTTTAGAGAATCCATAGCAAGTAATTAGCATTAAAGCTTAGGACCCATTATCCAGAATGTTCGGGACCAATGGTATTCTGGATAAGGGATCTTTCCGTAATATGGATCTCCATACCTTAAGTCTACTAAAAAATCAATAAAATGTTAATTAAACCCAATAGGAATGTTTTGTATCCAATAATGATTATTTATATCTTAGTTGGGATCAAGTACAGGTACTGTTTTATTATTACAGAGAAAAGGGAATCATTTAACCATTAAATAAACCCAATAGGGCTGTTCTGCCCCCAATAAGGGGTAATTATATCTTAGTTGGGATCAAGTACAGGTACTGTTTTATTATTACAGAGAAAAGGGAATCATTTAACCATTAAATAAACCCAATAGGGCTGTTCTGCCCCAATAAGGGGTAATTATATCTTAGTTGGGATCAAGTACAGGTACTGTTTTATTATTACAGAGAAAAGGGAATCATTTAACCATTAAATAAACCCAATAGGGCTGTTCTGCCCCCAATAAGGGGTAATTATATCTTAGTTGGGATCAAGTACAGGTACTGTTTTATTATTACAGAGAAAAGGGAATCATTTAACCATGAAATAAACCCAATAGGGCTGTTCTGCCCCCAATAAGGGGTAATTATATCTTAGTTGGGATCAAGTACAGGTAATGTTTTATTTTTACAGAGAAAAAGGAAATCAATTTTTAAAATCTGAATTATTTGCTTATAAAGGAGTCTATGGGAGACAGGCTTTCCGTAATTCGGAGCTTTCTGGAGATCGGGTTTCCGGATAAGGGATCCCATACCTGTATACACAAAACAGGATCTGTTATCCAAAAAACATGGGGCATGTCTGCAACACTAAAATACAGATGATTTACCATTGCCATATGTTTATGGTAGGTCGGTTAGATTCATATAAATCTGTCGACATTCATAACTTTCTCATTTACCAAGCGCTCACTGTGGGGAAAAGCACTTCCAGTTTCTAGAGCTTTCTGTATAATGGGTTTCCAAATAATAAATCCCTTACCCATAATATGTCATTACTTTTTCTGGCTTCTCAGACCCTTAGGGCCAGGTAACAAATCCTTTCTGAGTGTTGGTATCGGAGTGAAAGGTGCCGCTCCTTGGGGCAAGAGGCTGCTATGTTTATGGCACAGGCCACTGTTGTAGGGAAAAAGAATAACAAAGCCACGGTTGCCAGCCCGTCTGGATAAACATTAAGCGTTTGTGCATTATTATGTGCGGCAGCTGTACGGCACAGTGGGACAGGCGGGAGCTCTCTAAATGATATCAAACATGGCTTTCATTTCAATCTCACTCTGCAATAAAACGAGAAGGGAAAGTCATGCTCTCCGTATGCTAATCAGAAAAGCAATTTGATCCGACTTCATTTCAGATGCAGATTACATGCACAAAATGTCAACAAATGTCATATTTTAGCATTTCCGTGCCTGTTAGGCTAAGGTACTAATATCCTGCCGCAAGCAAAGGGTAAGAAATCATGAGACGATTATCTGCCCCCTTGTTATTTACCCTTTACATTCTGCAGCAAGGCTAATCCCTTGTCTCCTGCCTGCAGTTGCCTTCACCCGGCTGGTTTCATGGAGCCTTCGGGGCTCCCAGCATCACAGGGGCCCATTTGGGAAGAAGAATATTAGTAAAGGATATACTGACCCTATCAGCTGTTGCGGAGTTAGACACATTTGCATCCCTATGAATACAATATAACACTATTCCCACAGAACATGGGGAATGTTGACCTTATTGATGATTTGGATCCAACAGCAGCATCTGAGTGTTCCTGGAATAAACGCCTTCATCAATCATTTAAAGTGTTACTGTTGCTATTGTGACCTGCTGTCTCCATCTTGCTCAACCATCTCACAATCTAGAGAAGGAGAAGGTGTGTAAGACAATGCTAGGGATGAGAGATACTAACGGAAGAAAGAAAGAGATGAAAGAAAGAAAGAAAGGGGCACAAAGAAGGAAGAAATGAGTTGATCAGGTGGTTGGGCATCCCTATATCTTTAAAAGAGAAAGAAAGGTAAAAACTCAGTAAGCTTTATCAGAATGAAAGGTCTATGTAAATACAGCCATACAGTAAGCCCTCTATCAAAAGAAACACAGGATTTCTTGTCTCTTTTTTTGTAAACATGATATTCCAGTGTCTGGCCTCTCTCAGAAACATCCTTAATTCCCATGGCCAGATTCTGTGCAGTTCTCTCCTCTCTCCCCTCTACTGCTCCCCCCTCCCATAAGAATGCTAAGAACTCCCTCCCCCCCTCCCTTAGGAATGTGTGATCTCAGCTATAACGGCTAGACTGCTGGCAGGAAGATATTTAAAATGGCAGCTGCTATCTTAAGCAAACAGAGAAAGCTTCTAAAGCTGTTTACTCAGGTATGGTAATGGTTTCTGCAGAATAAATATAATGTTCTAGGTGGCACTAATGTGGCAAATCTATTGGCAGTACATTTCAAAAATTACTTTCCTTTTCCTTTAAAGGGAAACATGCTGCATATTAGATACTGGCACTGTTTATCTGGGAATTCCTAAAATGATTCCTTTTTGGTAGATCTAGTGGCTGCTGATGTTCAAGGACATTTTGATGGTGGCAATCAGACCGTGGGGTGAAAAGGGCCCGTGGGACATGAGCCTTGCTCTCTTCTAAGAGAATATTAAGTGATGTAGATATTATATTGACTTGGCCATTAAGATTAAATAATTATATTTTTTCATGTTGTTTTTTGGAAGCCTTGAAATGACAAAATAAACTAATAACTCTTTAGTTGTGATGGAGTCTGATGCAAAACTGACTTTGTGTGCCCCCCCCCCCCATATTTATATACATTAGGACTGTCCATCCTTAAAGGAACAGTAACACCAAAAAAATGAAAGTGTATAAAATAATTACAATATAATGTACTGTTGCTCTATACTGGTAAAAATTGTGTGTTTGCCTGAAAGGCTACTGTGATTTATATAAACAAAGCTGCTGTGTAGCCATGGGGGCAGCCATTCAAGGGAGAAAAGGCACAGGTTATTTAGCAGATAACAGATAAGCTCTGTTGAATATAATAGTGTTTTATCTGTTATCTGCTATGTAACCTGTGCCTTTTCTCGTTTTTCTTGAATGGCTGCCCCCATGGCTATAGAGCAACTTATTTATATAAACTATAGTACTTTTCCTGAAGCAAATACACAACTTTTACCAGTGCAGGGCATCTATATATTTTGATATAATTACTTTAAAACAATTTCATTTTTTGGTGTTACTGTTCCTTTAAGGAAATACAGTCCCAGGTCTCCTGACATCAGCAAGTTGGAGAACACTGATACAAAGTGCTACTGTTCCTGTTTGGCCGTATTGCCGCCATACTGCCCAACTGGCCCACAATCTTCCTGTGTAAAGTAGCTGCTCTGCTATGTGCAGGGCCCAAGGCAGCTTTGCCACACTTTGCACTGAAAGGCAGCTCTGCATAATACACAAAATAATAATAAGACATCTAAACCAACTGCCAACTCATGAGGCACATCAACCGCAGGTGTGAAATGGCCTCTATATGAAGGAAAGTTCATACATACCCTCTTGTCTATTTTGAGGTTTGCCCTTTTGTACCATAATCCACTGAACTCAGTCGAATATTACACTTTTATCTCTTGGGTTGCACAGAGATCCCTGGAGCCCACGCGGTTACTAAGAAAATATTGCCTTCAAAAAAGCGAGAAGTCACCATTCATAATTGATGAGTCGGCATTGATTTACTGCAAATCTGGCTTTTTCATAGACTTTAGGGTGTCAAAAAAATATATGGTTCATGTAGTGTATTAAACTGCTTTATACACTAAGGGGGCCAATTACTGACGGTCACATTTGTTTTTTTCCGATACGGATTTTTCTGCAGTCTGAAACTTGTAGAGATCGTGTAGAAGCCAATGACAGAGATTTCCCCCTC
Organism: Xenopus tropicalis; assembly: GCF_000004195.4. NCBI lineage: Eukaryota > Metazoa > Chordata > Amphibia > Anura > Pipidae > Xenopus > Xenopus tropicalis. The sequence continues at coordinate 137,038,186 of NC_030682.2, forward strand.
TTACAATTGGAAGATATTTCTGTGCTACGAATCTTTAGAGGGTTTTGGATTTTTGGCTTTTGCCCCACAAAGTCACGGTTATCGTTCAAGAATTCCAAAAAGTTGCCATTTTTCCCGCACATGCTTTTCCAGTTTAGATTTCTTGTCAGACATTCGTGAGTTTAAAAATGAGTTTATTCGAATTTAAAAAAAGTGAGAAAATTAGACTTTTAGTGAATCTGCCTCCACGTGTCTTTCCGCAGCCATGCTCACAACTAGTGATGGGCGGAATTTTTCGCCAGGCATGGTTTCACGGTGAATTTCCATGTTTCGCAACCATAAAAAACACAGAAAAATAACACAAAAAAATTGTTGTGCACGTCAAAAAAATAAGCGCAACGTTTTAGCCATTTTTTTAGCCGATTCACGAATTCAAATTCGCTTATCACTACTCACAACTTCTCCATAAACTTGTCATTGGCAAGAGACTTACATACTAATGCTTCTTTCATGCCTCTTTCCTCATCGGGCCTATGGATAATGATAGCTACAAATAATTGTTGTTTCCTATTACAGGTATGGGACCCATTATCCAGAATGCTCAGGACCTGGGGTTTTCCGTAATTCGGATCTCCTACCTAAAGTCTGCTAAAAACATTATTTAAACAGTAATTAAACCCAATAGGACTGTTCTGCCCCCAATAAGGGGTAATTATATCTTAGTTGGGATCAAGTACAGGTACTGTTTTATTATTACAGAGAAAAGGGAATCATTTAACCATTAAATAAACCCAATAGGGCTGTTCTGCCCCCAATAAGGGGTAATTATATCTTAGTTGGGATCAAGTACAGGTACTGTTTTATTATTACAGAGAAAAGGGAATCATTTAACCATTAAATAAACCCAATAGGGCTGTTCTGCCCCCAATAAGGGGTAATTATATCTTAGTTGGGATCAAGTACAGGTACTGTTTTATTATTACAGAGAAAAAGGGAATCATTTAACCATTAAATAAACCCAATAGGGTTGTTCTGCCCCAATAAGGGGTAATTATATCTTAGTTGGGATCAAGTACAGGTACTGTTTTATTATTACAGAGAAAAGGGAATCATTTAACCATTAAATAAACCCAATAGGACTGTTCTGACCCCAATAAGGGGTACAATGTTTTTAAACAAAAGCAGTACTAGGCCTGAAAAATGCATCATATTGACGAGACACATTATATTCATCTGGGTGTCAATCAGCTTCGTTGATCTGAAATTGGCTCCATTTCGGAAATGACAGACCTTTGGTGGCGCGCCTGTTTATGCAATAAATACAAGTTCTTCGTTTATTTCTTCTTTTGCCCTCTTATAGATTTCATTATCCCAGCATTTAAGGCCCTCAGGATTCTGCAACACACTGAGGCTTTGTCTCATTTAGTGTGGAAAATTGATTAGAAGGGATATAATGAGGTGTCCTATAAAATACATTTTCTTTGAATTATGGAAGTATTTTTGTAGAGTAGCATAAAAATGCCATTAAAGTCCTTCCTTATCATTTATTTTTGTATTCTTGTTAACTGGTTCATATGGCCATTAATATTTATCTGGAATGGGGGGAGATTTGGGGGCTGTCTGGAAAGGGCAGTTATTGCTCTGTGACTAACCTTAGCCAACTGATGGGGATTTAAAGCTACTCCCTTTCTATCATTCATTTATCCAAGTCTTAGTTGCTCCACACGACATATAAAGGGTTTGAAGTAACTTGAGCAAACTTGCCCCAGTTTAAACCAAGGATTTCAGTATTTTAACAACACTGACGTTTTTATATCACCCTAAAATTGTCTTAATGCACTGCAAAAAAATGATAGTATTTATCACTAAACATGTAAGAAGGTGAAAAATGTGTGATAATATGTATGTGGCAATGGGGTAAAGTGTTGTTATATTGACCACTAGGTGGCAGTATAGTTACTTAGAAAAAGTTAAGTGCAATTTAGTCCCCCGGCCACCAGAGGGCAGTGCAGGCAGGAGGGTATAAAAGGATCAGACACACCCTGGTGATGTCTTTGACAGGAGGGCGGGGTCAAATCAACATCCATCGACAGGAGGTGAGTCAGGACCTGGGCAGTAGAGAGGAATAGTTAGCAGAGGCTAGAGGGGTGTAATAGCGAGCGTTATATGCACGAGGCAGTCAGGGTAGATATAACGGGCAGTCTCCGCCCCAACCAGGAAAGAGAGGAACCAGTTTCCAACGGGTACCCCGTTAGTCAGGGCATCCAGTGCCAGTATAGGAACAGCTAGAAACAGTGCAGAAGGCTACTGGCCAGAATCCGAAGGGAAAAGGCCTATCCTGGAAGAGTGGAGGGGGATCACTGCAGAGTACCGGACCACTAAGAGTGGAGGGGTACTATAGTGGATACCGGACCACTAGGCGGATAGGTGGGACTAGGTCCATGATACCGGAATAGGAAAGTAAATGTACTGAAACTGTAATTGGACTGGAAGTTGTGGAAAAGAGAAGAATTGTATGTATCGTTTTGAAGTGCCTGCCTGCGTGATGATAACGGTGACCATTGGCTGTAATAAAAGTTATTTGCATGAGGATAAGTGTGGCTGTTTACTTCGAAATCGGAGTTGGCCTATCGAGTCAAGAGAAGGGCACTGTCCCTTTAAGGAAGTGTTTCACCCCCATTGCTCCTACAAACATTGCGTCCTACTTGAATGGCACTACCTGCTCATTACTATCACTGACAGGTGTTGTCTAATCATTCTTAGTGCTTGTGTCGGCCATCTTGTTGAATCAACAGTCAAGGTATATGTGTTTCTAAAGATACAGCAGCCAACAGAGCAGTCTCCATAACTGCAGGTGACCGTAGCTCAACAATTTGCCCTTGATCAAAGTCACTGAGATCTCTTCCCCATGCCCAGCAACAAACTATGCCCAATGGCCACCCATCAAGCCCATGTAGCCCTCAGCCTTCTTGATGCTATGGGGGATTCCAACAGTCCCATTTTCAGTGGTGAAACAGTAAGTATTTACAGAAAAGCTACAATATGTATGTATGCAAGTGATCGGTGAGACCTTAGATTACTGTACTTGGTATCTATGGAGAGAAAAAGAATGAGGGCCCACATTTAGAATAAAGAATACATATTGTTTAAAAAGATTTTTACACTACGAAAGGGTTAGTTATACATAACATAAGGTCCCTGTATAATAACGAGAGAATGTCTTAATGAATATGTGGAGCATAACAGTATGTAAAACACCACCAGAAATAAATTAGTGGGCTGAATAGATTGACACAAGATTGTATATTGCTAATGCCCTAATCCAGGGGTCCCCAACCTTTCTTACCCGTGAGCCACAGTCAAATGTAAAAAGACTTGGAGAGCAACACAAGCACCATAAAAGTTCATGGAGAAGCCAAATAAGGGCTGTGATTGGCTATTAGGCAGCCTCTATGCACACTATCAGCTTACAGGGGCTTTATTTGGCAATAAATCTTGTTTTTATTCAACCAAAACTTGCCCCCAAGTCAGGAATTCAAAAATAACTCCCTGGTTTGGGGGCAGTGAGAGCAACACCCAAGGGGTTGGGGAGCAACATGTTGCCCCTGAGCCACTGGTTGGGGATCACTGCCCTAAAACCATTTCTACAGAGCCAGTCAGAGTAAATATGAAACCCAAACTGTATCTAAAACATTTGATTACATATAAACTATCTTTGAGGTAAATAAGGCATATGTAGAGGCTAGTGATGATTGAATTTTTTCGCCAGGCATAGATTCGCAGCAAATTTCTGCATTTTGCAATTGGCAAATTGTTTCGTGAAACTTCCATGAAAATTTGCTGCGGAAAAATTTGTTGTTGCGTGTCAAAAATTTTGTCGCGTGTCAAATTGGGCACGGTCGCTTCAAAATTGGGCACGGTGGCGTCAAAAAAATCATGGGCGACAAAAAAAAAGACGTGGGCAACCAAAAAAGACGCGGGGGACTAAAAAATTGTGCAACAAATGCATTTCGCTGAATTTTTCGCTGTTTCATGAATATTCTTGCCATTTCACGAATTTTATGGCGAAATGGGACAGATTCACTCATCATTAGTAAAGGCTACACCCAATTGTAGTTCTTAACTATTGTGCCATGGATGCCAACTATGGATGAGCCACCTAATGACAGGGGGTTAGTTGACATGCCTGGCATAGTGACTGTTATGTTATGGCCATTTGGCAAAAACATTGAGCCCATTTTGGCCCTTCCAGGTGTCCAAGACTGGCCACAAAGTCACCCGTAAACTCTGCATACAGCACATTGGTTACCCTTGGGATGTGACTGCACAACCATCAGGTACTCCTGCACAGCATTTATGTAGTACATCACTTTTTTTCTCTCTATTTCCCTTTCACATTTCTAAAGATGTTTGGAAATGAAGCTGAAGATTACATTTGGACCGTGCCACTTTAAAAGCTTTCATATATTTTTAGTCCCTGCCCTTGCAAACATGCTCTCCCAGTAGTTAATAATATGTAATGGAAAGCACTCTAGGAAGCAGTGAAACCTAAAATATAAAGGTATAATCAAAGAGCAGCAAGGTCGGTTTTAATGAGATATTATCATCCAGTAATTTATGGTGCCTTAACCGCAGTTCCCGAGGCAATTGTCTTGCACAGGTACACCCCATCTAAACTCTCGGGAAAGTAATGAAAGGGTATATTTAGCAATACATTTACTGCACAAGCCTTTATTTAGAGTTTATAATTGCTGCCTTTTGCAGAAATAATAAGCTGAAGGGTTCATAGGAATATAAAGATATAGTTTTGGGGTCAAACCATTTTTATGTTTTGCAGGAAAAGAAAATAAATTAATATGACAGTCACTCCCACAGAACGGCTTTATTGCTTTCGGTTTTTTTTTTCCAGCAGCAGCAGCAGCAACAACAGGAAAAAAAATGTTAAATTAAACTGGAAAAGTATTTAGCAGTTGAGAATGACGAGTTGTATATTGCAAAGGGAGAGATTTACTAATCCATAAAAAAGATATTTGGTGCTGCGGGCTGCCAAATAGCTTGGTGCTTCAGTTAGGAATACACGGAGCGTTGTTGTACTCTTTAACCTGTTAAATAATTCAGCGGATCCGGGGGTTTAACCTCTCACTACAGAAGAAGAGGACAGCACGGGGCCAAAGAGGCCTAAATAGAGTTCCAGAAATTGATGTCTTTGTGGAGATTAACAACAAAAAGTAGTTGTTGCTGCGATGGCCTCGCCATACGGAGTGTATAAATCTGTGGATGAGATGACAAAGCCTAAAGGCTAATTAGGGCGAGACTTGGGCGGAATACTTATTTCCTTGCCTAGATATTATTGCAATCACAGCTTGAAGGCCAATTAGCGTGAGGTTTTGCAAAATCACTTGATTGTTCTTCTAGATGTTCTTCAAAAGATACTGTCCCCCATATGCAGTGTCGGACTGAGATGGCAGGGACCCACCAGAAAACCCTGGACCATGGGCCCACTCTCAGAACTTTAATTCCTCCTCTCCTCCCTCAAACTCTTTATTATCCTAGTCTCTTTTCTCTACATACAGTACTATACTCTATTCTTCCATCTATCAAGCTTTCTTGTTCCCACACAGAAATAGGGAATGACCATGAAAAAGGGCGAATAGTTTGAAGAAAGAGGGCCCACTGACACCTGGGCCCACCGGGAGTTTTCCTGGTATCCTGGTGGGCCAGTCCGACACTGCCCATATGTAATAAAGGCACTATGTTTGCCCAGGAGCAGTAACCCATAGCAGCCAGTAGATTGTTTGCTTTTAAACAGGTGACCAGTAAATGCTACCTGCTGATTGGTTACTATGGGTTACTGCTCCTGGGCGAACTTACTGCCTTTTATTACATAACCCCCCCATAACATATATCTTTGTAGTAAAGGGAAACTAACCAAATATTTTTTAATATAAGACCAAACGCAAAAAACCCCAAAGTAATCCAGCTCAGTCTGCACTGCCTTTAGAAGATAATAAGCCCCTTTTGGGAAAAGTTTGGTGCAAAACTAGAAAATGTGTTTACTGAGGTATGCACAGAAATACAAAATTTGTTATTATCCAATATACATCCGCAAGTGCAGTGAGCAAAGTGCAATTTCAGGCACAATTGCAATGTTTTTTTCTCCACAATGCAGCATTTTTTTCCCAGAATTCCAGCATCATTGTGGTCGCAAGGGGGCAATGCACTTCATGCAGCTGCGCTGTGTCTGGCACAATTGCATATGATTCACCAAAATTAATGCAGCTGCATGCACATTTCATCACAAATTGGATGCAGTGGCACTAAAGTCCTTGGTGTGCGAGTAACGTGTGTGCCTGATTGTTTAGACACAAGTGTACAGCGCCAACTAGGTGGGAAGCGAACCCTGGAGAGGTGGCGGTAGTTCCAGGGTTCTCCTGCATCAATAGGTGCAGCAGCGCTCAATTCGGACCAGAAGGCAGGAAGAGCTGAGCGGCATTGAGCGCAACTATGTGGAAATGCAAAAAGCACATTTTGACGCAAGTACCTTTAATGAAAGAGGTTTTAAATGCCACTGACTGTGGGGAAACTGCAGGGACTGCAACTGCACCTGTGGGTGTAAATGAGCCCTCTTGTCTCTCCTCACCCTCCCTGTGTTAGCTGCTCTGCTTCCAATAATAAACAGGGTATAGAAGACATAGAGGGGAGCAGTTTGCCACCCTTACCTTGGGTGCCAAAGCTCCATGGCCTGGTTCTCATAACTGAAACAAAAATAAAGTTTTCAACTTGGCTGGAAAACCATAGCAACCAATCAACAGGTAGTAATTACTGTTCAGCTGTACATCTGGTTGCTATGAAAGATGTGTGCCAACAATAGTCCCGGTATTACTTTTCCCTATTAATTCAATCACAGTAATGACAAAAAAGTGCATATATACTGTTTGCTCTGAAATTTCAAATAAATCCAAAAAAGAAGGTCAGAGAGCCCCTCCCTCTATCAAACAGAAACACCAGTGAATGGGGTGCAGGGCTTTTTGCATTTTGCGTACTGCAACACTAAAGATTTTTTTTTTCCTGATTTGGATTTTTTAGCGCTAAAAATTCGATTCCGACAATTCGCCAACTAAAACTTGTCGGGATCATGTCAATGGCAGAGGTTCCTTCCCTGGAGAATCCTTCTTTCCTTCAAAACTTTAGAGGTTTTTGGATTTATAACCCCGTTTTTTGTGTGCCGTTTTGAAAAAGTAGAGGTTTCGGTGCGACAAGTTGAAAAAGTGGCAGTTTCAAGACTTTTCTTCAATTTTTTCCCACATGTACGTTTTAGTAGTGATGAGTGAATCTGTTCCATTTCGCTTCGCCAGAACATTCGCAAAACTATGGAAAAACTTGGAAAACGCCAGTGGCGCGCAACTTTTTGGACGCACACAACTTTTTTGGTGCAACCACACCTTTTATTTTACGTGACCGAAGTCTCGCGAAACAATTCGCCGAAGGCGAAATAAGGAAATTTGTTTTGGTAAACATGCCCCTAAAATATTAACAAAATTCTAATTGTAGAGGAGATACAAGTCAGTAAGTGAGCCTTTTCTTGGGCAGCTTCAGACCAATCAGGCCTTTTGGAAAAAAGCAATACAAGTCGTCATTGGACTAAAAATTCACAAAACAGAGAAAGGCAAAGTATATTTCTGCAGCGTAATATTCATTGTTAGACACTAATTGCATTGCAAATAGTGATGAGTGCAAATCTTTCAAAAGATTCGTGAAACGGTGAAAAATTCGCGAAACAGCAAAAATGTTGCGCAGTAAAAAAATTGTCGCCCGCGACTATCCTTTTGACGCGCGACTAATCTTTTGACTCCTGCAACTATTCTTGCGACAATTTGGACGTGCGACAATTTTTTTGACGCCTGCGACTATTCTTGCGACAATTTGGATGTGCGGCTATTTTTTTGACGCCTGTGACTATTCTTGCGACAATTTGGACATGCGACTATTCTTTTGATGCCCGCGACTATTCTTGCAACAATTTTTGTACCTGCGGCAAATTTTTTCACCCGTTTCGCGAAACAATCCGCCAATGGCGAAACATGGAAATTGGCCGTGAATCCATGCCTGGCAAAACATTTCGCCCATCACTAATTGCAAGTGTTTTTGTTCCAAAATGACCTTTTTGGGCAGATTTTATTATTTTCTAATATTGAATAACAATATTATAAGTGCGAGTCAGTACAGGGACAGGTTTAGTAACGGGCCAAAATGGACTGTGCGAGGCAGATTTACTCGTATTTGTCTCACTTTTATTTTTTTTTGAAGCTATGAATAAACTCATTTCTGCGAATGTCAGATGTTTAGCAAAAAATCTGAACTGAAAAAGCACAAGCGAGAAATTGCGGGTAAATTGCAAAAACTGTGACTTTTTTAGACCTGTCCCATAATAACTCCAAATGTTTCAAATTGTCACACAAAATCCAGTGTCAAAAATCTCTAAAAACCTCTAAAAATCTGAAGCAAAGAAAGATTTTCCAATTGTAAAGAGAGAGACATCTGCCATTGGCTTCTACATGATCTCGACACGTTTAGATGGCGTATTTTTGGATTCTGTATTGCCGCAGTTTTGTTGCATAGTAAATCTCGGAAAAGTCGCTACTTTTTTTCTGCAACTTTTTTGGGGGTTTTGGTGACAAAGTACCCAACCTGAAAACTAAATTCCCCCCCCCTGTGTATTTGTAAATGTGATTCAGGCTCTTTTGTATTGCGGTTTGTAAGCTAAAACCATCCGTCGCTTTTATTTTAATTTCAGCTTTTATTCATTCATAGATTACAGGAAAACGCTTTCCAGCCTTAACAATCGGAAAAGACAAATTATTCCACCAACTGAGGTTCCCGGAAAAATACTGAATGGGTCATAATTATTCATGTATTATTCATTTAATCGCCAGTGTAGAAAGGCAATGGCTAAATAACTAGGGAATCTAAAGGCATCTGATTACCCAGGCCGGCTTTCATTAGGCATCTTGCACAAACACAAATGAGTGAGAAACACCTTATTAATTAATCAGAAGTAATCACACATTTTGCATTGTGTCTAATTTAGATGAACTGTGAAACTATTCCTTAAAGCCAGGGTACAGGGGGAGGGCGTTATCTGAAAGATAAGTAAAGATAAGGCAGCGAAATGATGAAATTGCCCCCTGCTGCCATGTTTTGTACCCACAATGCAGTGTTTTTCCAGCATCATCGTCGCTGTGCATGGATTTGTACCAGCTGCAAATGGGCCCAATGTGAATCTGTGGTGCAGATCTCGGTGCTCAAAAATGAAGCCTGTGGTTTCCCCATGAATGCAGTGCTGCCTGCCTTTGGCAGAGCTGTATTTATAAGGGGGGCAGGGGTAGGCACATAGGAGTCCCCACTTCCATCCCATACCCATCATTGAGACACACAAGTAAGGGAGTGTTAAAAAATGACCCTTATGCACCCCAATTGGAATTGTATTAACGCACCAGCGCTTATGGTTTGCAGATGTTTGTTTCCTAAATGCACCGTAGCAGGGTCGCACTGGGCTTTGTTAATTTCTGCGACTTTTCCATACTTTGCGACAATTTGTGGGACAAAATCGTATTTGTCGCAACGATAACGAAAGTTTTGGATTCATTCAAGTTTCGTTATCGTGACTTTCCTTGGGCCAGGTTGGAGCTGCAGAGTGCCATTGAGCCCTATGGGAGACTTTCCTTGGGCCGGGTTGGAGCTGCAGAGTGCCATTGAGCCCTATGGGAGACTTTCCTTGGGCCGGGTTGGAGCTGCAGAGTGCCATTGAGCCCTATGGGAGACTTTCCTTAGGCCGGGTTGGAGCTGCAGAGTGCCATTGAGCCCTATGGGAGACTTTCCTTGGGCCAGGTTGGAGCTGCAGAGTGCCATTGAGCCCTATGGGAGACTTTCCTTGGGCCGGGTTGGAGCTGCAGAGTGCCATTGAGCCCTATGGGAGACTTTCCTTGGGCCAGGTTGGAGCTGCAGAGTGCCATTGAGCCCTATGGGAGACTTTCCTTGGGCCGGGTTGGAGCTGCAGAGTGCCATTGAGCCCTATGGGAGACTTTCCTTGGGCCGGGTTGGAGCTGCAGAGTGCCATTGAGCCCTATGGGAGACTTTCCTTGGGCCGGGTTGGAGCTGCAGAGTGCCATTGAGCCCTATGGGAGACTTTCCTTGGGCCGGGTTGGAGCTGCAGAGTGCCATTGAGCCCTATGGGAGACTTTCCTTGGGCCGGGTTGGAGCTGCAGAGTGCCATTGAGCCCTATGGGAGACTTTCCTTGGGCCGGGTTGGAGCTGCAGAGTGCCATTGAGTCCTATGGGAGACTTTCCTTGGGCCGGGTTGGAGCTGCAGAGTGCCACTGAGTCCTATGGGAGGCTTCCAAAATCATGCACTGAACGTTCAAAGTCAAAGGTTTTTGCGCCGTTTACGATCGTTCCAATACAAACATTGCGTAACTTTCAGAAATGTTTTGCCAATTGTACTATTCGGACTTTGATAAATCAGCCCATAAGTGATATAAACTATCTAAGTATTTACTCTGGGAGTATAGTTTCTTTTAGATTATATATAAGAGATATCCTTTTGTGGGTAACGAGACGAGTAATAACACCCTGACTATCAATAAAACACGTTAGAATTCCCTCAAATCTTTCACCAAAGCCCAAACACCATGGAAATATCCTATAATTATCTGAGCGACAGGTAACAGAAACCTGCAGTTGTTAAACCTTCTACAGTCAGGCAGATACATCTCTATTTGTAATTAACTCTAGCCGGTAATCTTCCCAGCAGCCACTATCCGCAGGAAACCTGTTCTCACTCCATCATTATTCATTTTCATTGATTTGGACTCTTTTCGCGACCAGATGTGACTCCAGCTGGCGGAATCGCTGTGCACGACATTAAGCATAAACTGCCTGTGCTCTCTTGACATTTTAGTTTATAACAAATGGTAAAAATGGCAGTAGCTCAGTCTGAGAATGTTTCCAGCAAATATGTGTGAGCTTCTAGAATGTGCCAGAGGCTGTTCAGCCCATGCCAAGTCCCTACGTGAGCGATGGAATCCTCGAGCATCTGACGGCAATAGGGATGTGCGCACTGTCGGATTAGGAAATTATTTATTGCGGCAATGCACACTCTATCATTTTTTGAGGTTATGTATTTATGTGACTACAATTATTTGACCATAAAATTAGAATATGTCCAATATTTTATTTTCTGCCGCGCAGCCTGCAATTTGCAGAATTTTGAGGTGAGGCGTAGAGCGCCGGTGCATTCCAATGATCAGAAAGAGTGGGGTTTCCTAAGATTTATGGCACAGCTTTTCCATCAGGGACTGCGCTGAGCAGAAAAGAGACTTTGAGCAAACACCATATTTTTCTTGCATGTTACTGTGGCCCCCCCTGTGGCAAGTAGAACCCCCCAGCAGCAGGCTCTGATTATTATGGATGGGGCTGGAGTTCATGGGCCAATGCAGAAGGTGGGTTACACGGAGGCACTCTGCCCGCTTCAGCCTTAGGGAAAGTAACAGAGCTGCCTGCTGCCAACAATGCCGTGCAGCCAAGTTACTGAACTATTTCCAACTGGCAGGAAAGAAGAGAGCTGCGCAGCCATTGCCATAATATGAGGGCCTACCTAAGCCTGCTTCTGCTTTTGTAAAGGGGAACTACTGCAAAAATGAAATTGTAACCCCTATTTGGCTGTAGAAACAAGCAGCAACTAGAATGGCTTTAGAGTATGGGGTACATAGAATTCAACACATCAGATGGGCTTTTGCTAAGTGGAAATATCCTTGGAGTGTGTAATACAACTACAACTCACTTACGCTGTGTGCAAAGTAATTGAAAAGAATGGACGCCAGAAGGTTCTTTGCGATGTGTATAGGGTAAGTGTATGGATCCTACGGGTGGGCGATATCGGGAGAATTTAGGCTAATTCGGTCGTGTGGCCCTGGGGCCAAACGATGGAATTATAACGGCAGTAATGGGCGCAGTTGGTTCAGGCAGGTTAAAAAATTCAGTCGGATCGGGGACTGCATCGACACGTTGATGCAGTCCCTGATCTGACTGAATTTTTTAACCTGCCTGATCGATATCTGACCAATTTCAGGCCAGATATCGGTCAGGCAGGCCCCTCATTGCTGCCCCTACACGGGCCGATAAGCTGCCGAATCTGTCTAAGGGACCGATATCGGCAGCTACAATCGGCCCATGTTTTGCCGCTTTTTGCAAATTTTTCTGCCGTTTTTGCAAACTTTTTGGCGAAGTCAACCGGGGCAGATTGGCTCATCACTAATATCAATGGGATGGGCAAATAACTATTGGCAGGCCTGGATTTGTGGAGAGGCCACAAAGGCCCAGGCCTAGGGCGGCATGCCGCCCCGCCGCAAGAAAATTTTAAAATTTGGCTCCCATACAGAGCAGTCGGGACCTCTCCCCACTGCTCCGTATGGGAGTTTAAAGGAACGCATGCGCATTCGTGGCTGCGGGGGTGGAGTTGTCGCGCATGCGCACGGGGGGGACCAACAGGGGCGGCCTCGGGGCGCCCAGAAGAGAAATCCGGCCCTGACTATTGGTGCCTTTACTGTTCCTTTAACCTGTGGTCTTTCCGCCAGCTATACACGTTATCTAATCCTTGAACTTCAGCTCTTTTGTCCTCGTTGCCTGTTTTCCTCTTTATATGTTGTTTGGGAAAGTCATGAACAATTTGTGATTCTTTTTATCATGCCAGCTTTGTGCTGTTTTGTGGGAACGTTACAATACAACCCCTCCTCGCAGAGTCTGTTTCCCTGGATCTCAGATCAGCCCTTTCCCCCCGGAGAGCTGAGTGTATTTAGAATCCGCTCCGGCAAGTTTGCTTATTTCCATGCATATGCTAAACTGACCCGCCGTTGACTCTGTCCTGTGGTACCGCTGAGATTATTCCCGCTAAAATAGAATAAAAGCTATTTAATTCATATATATTCCAAGGGACTTGTATTAATCTGCACATGAGAGATTATCTCACCCTTTTCCATCAAAGGAAACACTTTAAGGTCAGGTTTACCCCCCTGAGTGCCGTTTGATCCGAATGTCACTCTGTAGTGCTGCAGAAGGCTGCGGACTTTATAGGTGCAAAGCTTCTCCATCGCAATAAAAAAGGGAGGTTATAAAGAAGATGCCATATATTTTAAACCATCAGTTATTGTTTTTTTGTGGTTAATAAGGTTCTGCCACGGCCATAAAGTGTGAATGATAGAACTAGCATTTAAGAGGAAATTGAGGTGAGACAAGAGTTCTTTGGTCTCAGTAAGAGGCTCTAGTCTTCTAAAAAAAAAGAAAAAAATTGACATTGCTAAAATCCAGACCCAAGACCCTAATTAATTATTTTTATTTGATTTAGAATTTTTTTTTATTCATTGCAATTATTTTTATATATAATTTAAAAAATATGACATAATAAGCCATGCTTTTATCAACTGTCTCGCATAAACTGCCTCCATTCTTCAAGAACAGTCAATGGGCATGGACTCCCAAGCCTTTATAAGTAAAGTCCGAACCCCACAGAACACAGAAACCCCTAATATACCTGTCATTATCACTTTAATCTGTTCCTTGAAGCTATGAATAAATACCATTTTATATGCTGAAATCCTGCTGCAAAACAGTTCTTCTCTTTCTGATATCATCTGAAATCCTGGCAGGGGAGGAGAGACTAAAACACTGATGTTAAAAATTGTAACAACTTCTCCACAGCTTACAGGTGGAATGCAGGAACTACATAACCCACAATGCATTGCACTGTGATGTTCCTTTCCTTATTGACATCATGTGTACAGGGAATTATGGGATTTTGAGAATGCAGGCTGAAGGCAGCCTGGGGACAGGCGACTACTTTTATATTTTATTTGCGTCTCAAAATCATCAGCCAGATCAGCAGGGAAACAGGGGGCAGGGCTTAGGGAACTGGTCCAAACCATATTATTATATTAATAATCATGAAAAGGCTCCATATTTTTAAATGATGTATATTGTAAAGTTGCTTTAAATTATGTTTACTTTTCAAAAAGCTTAAGTTGTGTTTGGGTGGAGTTCCCCATTAATATAGCAACAAAAGTTGTTTAGTTAGTTGTGTGCTGTTCCAACAGAGGGTCTTAAGCCCTGGGCAAAAATATCCTTTGATAGACAATGATTAAGTCTTCATCTTGTTAATCGTTCTGGGAACCTTATTGATAAAGTTCAGGCCAGAGGAGAAAGGATTTAGGCCAGCGGTTCTCAACCTGTGGGTCGGGACCCCTTTGGGGGTCAAACAACCCTTTCACAGGGGTCGCCTAAGACCATTAGAAAACACATATTTTCGATGGTCTTAGGAATAATTTTATGGTTGGGGGTCACCACAACACGAGGAACTGTATTAAAGGGTTGCGGCATTAGGAAGGTTGAGAACCACTGATTTAGGCAATATATGTAGAACGTGCACTGGAGGAGGTGTTGAGCAATGAGTCTAACAAAATATGGAAGCCGGAAGCTGATCTTCCCTAAATGCCTGTCTATATAAAGCTAAATTGCACCTGGCTATTAATTCCCAGTCATATAAATTAGACCCTTGGTCTACCTTTTTATCACCCATGGGCCCTGTAGTGTTTTGATGGGGCCAATTATAACGGCGGGTATAGGCAAAGTTGGTTTGGGGACCGCATCAAGGAGCCGATTTTTTAATCTGCCTGATCGATATCTGGCCGATTTTAGGCCAGATATCGGTCAGGCAGTCCCGTCGGTTGTGCCCATACATGGGCCGATTAGCTGCCGAATCTGTCTAAGGCAGGGGTTCCCAACCTTTTTAGCCCCGCGGCCCGGTAGGAGGCACAAAATCTTTTACACGGACCGAGGGGGGCGCGGCGCGTAATACATGCGCTACGGCCCACTGCCATGCCGTCCGCGGCCCGGAACTGGTCCGCGGCCCGGCGGTTGGGGACCCCTGGTCTAAGGGACCCATATCAGCAGCAAGAATCGGCCCGTGTATGGGGACCTTTAGACCTTTGAGTGAGTGGAGATCAGTTTAGGAAGAAGTCTACTTGCTGAAGACAAGCACAATGATCTTGCCTCACCTCCACTCGCCCAAACCCATAAACTCTTTGCTGCTGGTAGGGAGTTGGCCTTTAACAAGGGACGTCCATTGTGGTTTATTGCAGTGATAAATACAGTGAGCAGCGATAAAGCCGGCATACATAATGTTGTAAATTCTGTTTGGTTTCATGCTTTGTTTTTCTATAGCAGAATCTTTTCACATACGAACTCAGCTCTCATTACAGCTATACATAAACCGGCATAGGGAGAGAATATTGGCAGATGGACACAAATACTATGGGTTTTATACCTAAGGAGGCTGACTACCATAAAATTCATTTATAGTGTTGGTAGCATATTGCCGTTCTTTATATTGCATGGGGATGTTTTATTTGGCGTAATAACCACTGAGGCAGAAAGCCAAAACAGATTGCTGCAAAATGGCTGCCTGTATATCAGGGCCACTGTCTTCAGTGTAAAGGCAGCGAGCGCGGTAGAATTATTTCCTTGGTCAAGTGGTAAGTTGAAAGGAACGCTTGAATAAGTGAGTGCCAGGGAGCGGGTCAGACAATAAACGTAAAAATAACCGTACATGTTAACACAAAAAGATGATGGCCCTGTAAACTCAGAGATAACTGACTAGGGCTTATTAAATATTTCTTATTGTTTAGCCAGTAACATACTGTGCTACACGGCCACTGGTTGGGGATCACTGCTATAGGAAATATTTGTTCCGATGTCAAGGGTTTAATTACTATGGCGGGGGCAAATGCTGGGGCACTAGGTGGCAAAAGCTGCATCTTAGATTCCACACACTTACCACTTGCGCCCCTACTGATGGTTGGTGCCACTACATTGTAAATCTAGTGCAAGGCATGGTAGGTACAAAGGAGCTATGTACTTACTACACAGAGCAGGTGTTAAAGGAAAACTATACCCCCAGAATGAATACTTAACCAACAGATAGTTTATATCTCGCCAAACTGGAATATATATATGAGTAAATATTGCCCTTTTACATCTTTTCCCTTGAGCCGCCATTCAGTGATGGGCTGTGTGCTCCCTCGGAGATCAGCTGACAGGAAATAAATGTAACAGGAAGTAGTGTGGGAGCAAAAGGCGGAACTCTGTCCAAGTCCCCAAGTGACACCTTTACCTGTATGCTGCATTGACAGGCACAGACACATTAATACACACTAATGCACAATTATTTCATTACCTTCTAGAGGTATAAAGTAAAGAACCTATGGGTACTTGTTAGAAGATTTAGGGGCCACCCAGATGCTTTGCACCTAATTAAGGAGGGAATCTGCTCAACCAAAATGGCCTTCTTGTGACTCTACCTATATTTATCAGAAATCCCTATACTGCACTAATGAGCCCCAAGTGTAAAACTGGTCTGTAGTTGCTCAGAATACAGCCCAGGCTCTGCTTTAAAATGCAAGGGGTATGATTCAGCCTCTAGGACAAGGGTCCCCAACCTTTCTTAAGCTGGCCATACACGTGGCGATCTGACGATGTTTCCATCGGTCGCACGAAACATCGTCAGATCCGCCACACACCATTCAGGGCTGAATCGGCGGGTAAGGAGGTAGAAACATTAGGATTTCTACCTCCTTCTGCCGATTCAGCGCTGAAGGGAGATTTTGGTCAGGCGCCTTCTATGGTGCCCGATCAAAATTTTCAAACTGGTCCGATTGGCGAGTTGACCGATATCAGTAGCCTCCTGCGATATCGGTCGACTCGCCAACATACCATACACACACGAGGTTTCGTACGATATTATTGGTGCGTGTATGGCCACCTTTACTCGTGAGCCACAGTCAAAAGTAAAAAGACTTGGAGAGCAACACAAGCACCATAAAAGTTCATGGAGGAGCCAAATAAGGGCTGTGATTGGCTATTAGGGGCCTCTATGCACACTATCAGCTTACAGGGGCTTTATTTGGTAGGAAATCTTGTTTTTATTCAACCAAAACTTGCCCCCAAGTCAGGAATTCAAAAATAACTCCCTGGTTTGGGGGCACTGAGAGCAACATCCAAGGGGTTGGGGAGCAACATGTTGCCCCGAGCATCTGGTTGGGGATCACTGCTCTAGGATATTCCATGTAAATGAAAATTCCCAAAATTTCTTCTGCTGTCCAAAATACTGGTACACAGCCGAATACTGGTTTAGAATTAAAAAAAAAAAGAAAGAAACCTCTGGCAACAAATGTAGAATTTCACAAATTGTGCTAAAAAAATAAAGGCTGAATTTAGCACAATGGTCAGTCCTAGAATTAAAGTGCACTCTGGGTAGGATTTTAGTGGCCCATACATGTAAATAAAGCCATCAGCCGAATGCATGCCAAGTAGGGCTTCACCTTGAAAAACCTATAAAAGAGCACAAGACTTATTCGATTCTGATTTGGAAAAACACTAAAATGAAACTTTGAATTTACGAGATAAAGCCATAAAGGAGAAAATAAGATACAAAGGTTGCTCTGAGAATATGATTCTCGCCATAAGATATGTTAAAATATCAGAGATGGGGTAGGAAGAACTAACAACTCTGACAAAACACAATAAAACATAGTATATTTTAATACTTCCCATGTGAGCCATATTGTCAAGTTGATGAATAAAAGTGGAAAATCACCTGTTTGTGTATATCTCCCAGAGAGCAATCCGCGAGCAGGTACTAAAATGCGTCCAAATCAATACCTTAAGAAGGAAAATGGGTTGGAAAGGAATCAGACAGTAATAGCCGGGCAAATAAATCTCTGTCGAGTTAAGCAATGCTAAAATGTGGTGTATGGCTCGGACACGTTTACTGCCTTCCATCAGATGGAATATTATAGGAAACAGATGGCAAGATAGGAAATAACAATGCTATTGGAAATGTTCAAGTCGTCGCTACTTTGTTGTGCAGAATCTGTATCCATTCAATTGCCTTAAGCTTCTGGAAAGTGACGTCACAATAGAGGGGTATAGAGCTGCTGTTGTTAGGGAAGGAAAATCGAGAAAAAACAGGCAGGCACTCCGGATAAACAAAACGTCCTTAGTAGCTCAACAAGGTGAAGTAAAAGCAGTATAGTTTATTTGAACTTACACATAATGCTATAAAGCCTTACGCGTTTTGTACCTAAATGGGTACTTAGTCATAGGCTCAGGTTCTTTATTTTCTGGATCTCTCTCTATATATATATACAGTATATTCAGCTTCTACATGAAAACTATGTATTCTTTATTTTCTGGATCTCTTCATATATATTCAGCTTCTACATATGAGTACGATGTATTCTTTATTTTCTGGATCTCATTGTTAGGGAAGGAGCTGATCTTGTTTTTAAAGCCCTTCTAGTACATCTATTTATGTATAGACTAACCACAAGCCTTCCCCGTACATGATCACACCCATCTCCCATACGTTTCTACATTACTTTCTGCACCCCTGAACCCTCCAGTGTATATACAGAAATGCAAACCTTATGTTTAAAGATAGAAGCACTTAGAAAGCACTTAACCTTTGACAGATGTGAACATTTTTGCTGAACAATGCACCTCAGAGACAACAGATACAATTTTTG
Organism: Xenopus tropicalis; assembly: GCF_000004195.4. Lineage (NCBI taxonomy): Eukaryota > Metazoa > Chordata > Amphibia > Anura > Pipidae > Xenopus > Xenopus tropicalis. The sequence goes on from NC_030682.2 coordinate 137,056,797, forward strand.
TACTTTAACCCCTCACCCTCCTCAAGTGGTATAACTGCAACACTTGAACTTCCACTCACATTAAGGGGCTCATTCATTAAAGCATGATTGAGTATGAATGAGAAAAAAAATCTTATTTTTTCCAATTGTTAGAACTTTTCGTAATGACCACCATAATGTTGTTAAAATAGTACGACTTTTTCGTGGTTTTTGTTAAATTCCACAAAAAAGACTACAATCATTTTGGAATTCATTCAAGCTTCGGTATCGTGACTATCTTTTGGCCGGGTTGGAGGTGCAGAGTGCCATTGAGCCCTATGGGAGACTTTCCTTGGGCCAGGTTGGAGCTGCAGAGTGCCATTGAGCCCTATGGGAGACTTTCCTTGGGCCAGGTTGGAGCTGCAGAGTGCCATTGAGCCCTATGGGAGACTTTCCTTGGGCCAGGTTGGAGCTGCAGAGTGCCATTGAGTCCTATGGGAGACTTTCCTTGGGCCGGATTGGAGCTGCAGAGTGCCATTGAGCCCTATGGGAGGCTTTCCTTGGGCCGGGTTGGAGCTGCAGAGTGCCATTGAGCCCTATGGGAGACTTTCCTTGGGCCGGGTTGGAGCTGCAGAGTGCCATTGAGCCCTATGGGAGACTTTCCTTGGGCCGGGTTGGAGCTGCAGAGTGCCATTGAGCCCTACGGGAGACTTTCCTTGGGCCGGGTTGGAGCTGCAGAGTGCCATTGGGCCCTACGGGAGACTTTCCTTGGGCCAGGTTGGAGCTGCAGGGTGCCATTGAGCCCTATGGGAGGCTTTCCTTGGGCCGGGTTGGAGCTGCAGAGTGCCATTGAGCCCTATGGGAGACTTTCCTTGGGCCGGGTTGGAGCTGCAGAGTGCCATTGAGCCCTATGGGAGACTTTCCTTGGGCCAGGTTGGAGCTGCAGAGTGCCATTGAGCCCTATGGGAGACTTTCCTTGGGCCAGGTTGGAGCTGCAGAGTGCCATTGAGCCCTATGGGAGACTTTCCTTGGGCCAGGTTGGAGCTGCAGAGTGCCATTGAGCCCTATGGGAGACTTTCCTTGGGCCAGGTTGGAGCTGCAGAGTGCCATTGAGCCCTATGGGAGACTTTCCTTGGGCCGGGTTGGAGCTGCAGAGTGCCATTGAGCCCTATGGGAGACTTTCCTTGGGCCGGGTTGGAGCTGCAGAGTGCCATTGAGTCCTATGGGAGGCATCCAAAATCATGCACAGACGTTTCAAAGCCAGAAAGCTTTTCGCGCCATTTACAATCATTCGGATATGAAAATTTTGTGACTTTCGGATTGCAACCACAATATTTTCATACGACCAAGAAAAGAATTTTCGAGCAATTTTCACACATCAGAAATTATCGTGGTTACTCCGAATTTTTTTCAATACTGATTTTGATCAGATCTTGCTTATGCCAGATGCCCAACTTTTGTTAGATTTATAGATCCACAACCTCAAACCCAATTAGAATTTTTAACACGTCTCTAGTACTGTCCCCCAACTGCCAACTGGCACCATCATAACATCATTTGTTGCTACAGCACCCCAATAATATTTGCCTACAATTTTTGAATTATTTAGCATCTCATTGTCATTCTAACAATTATATTCCCAGATACAGGTATGAGACCTGTTATCCAGAATGCTCAGGACCCGGGGTATACCGGATAAGGGATCTTTCCTTAATTTGGATCTCCATAACTAAAGTCTGCTAAAAATCATTTAAATCTTGAATAAACCCAATAGGCTGTTCTGCCCCCAATAAGGGGTAATTATATCTTAGTTGGGATCAAGTACAGGTACTGTTTTATTATTACAGAGAAAAGGGAATCATTTAACCATTAAATAAACCCAATAGGGCTGTTCTGCCCCCAATAAGGGGTAATTATATCTTAGTTGGGATCAAGTACAGGTACTGTTTTATTATTACAGAGAAAAGGGAATCATTTAACCATTAAATAAACCCAATAAGGCTGTTCTGCCCCCAATAAGGGGTAATTATATCTTAGTTGGGATCAAGTACAGGTACTGTTTTATTATTACAGAGAAAAGGGAATCATTTAACCATTAAATAAACCCAATAGGACTGTTCTGCCCCCAATAAAGGGTACTTATATCTTAGTTGGGATCAAGTACAGGTACTGTTTTATTATTACAGAGAAAAGGGAATAATTTAACCATTAAATAAACCCAATAGGGCTGTTCTGCCCCAATAAGGGGTAAATATATCTTAGTTGGGATCAAGTACAGGTACTGTTTTATTATTACAGAGAAAAGGGAATAATTTAACCATTAAATAAACCCAATAGGGCTGTTCTGCCCCAATAAGGGGTAAATATATCTTAGTTGGGATCAAGTACAGGTACTGTTTTATTATTACAGAGAAAAGGGAATAATTTAACCATTAAATAAACCCAATAGGGCTGTTCTGCCCCAATAAGGGGTAAATATATCTTAGTTGGGATCAAGTACAGGTACTGTTTTATTATTACAGAGAAAAGGGAATCATTTAACCATGAAATAAACCCAATAGGGCTGTTCTGCCCCAATAAGGGGTAATTATATCTTAGTTGGGATCAAGTACAGGTACTGTTTTATTATTACAGAGAAAAAGGAAATAATTTTTAAAAATTAGAATTATTTGCTTATAATGGAGTCTATGGGAGATGGCCTTTCCGTAATTCTAAACTTTCTGGATAACGGGTTTCCGGATAAAGGATCTCATACCTGTACAATAAAACAACTCTGACCATTGTCACACATGAAATATCTCAACAACTATAAGAAAAAAATGAAATCGCTTTAGCCTCAAATTTCTAGTTCTAAATATATAGGAAGAAACAGCGCAGCTGTTTATCCCTTAAGGCAACTCTGTGTAAAGTATGCAGCACATTAACAAATACAAGAAAACAAAGAAAGAGCCTCAAAGGTACATATTGATTTTATTACCCAAGAGGATGGAGAAGGTGAAAAGAGACCATCCATTGAGACTTGAGGGATCACTATAATTATAGCAAGAATGTTAAAATGTAAGACTAATCAAAATGTCCTACCATTCAGATGGGGGCGAGTTTTTCTTACCAGGGTTCAAAATGGGTTGGATGCCTTTCTTTTGCAAGAAATATCCCATCTCTCCATCTGCACTTTATGGTAAGTATGTGGACAAATGCATATCCAGCTTTCTATAACCAAGGGAATTATATAAAGCTGGTCCCCTATTTGGTGCTAAAACAACCTATACAATCTTGTCTTCTGGGAAGGCTTTCTACTAGAACATTGTTACTGGCATTTGTCTCCATTCATATAGAAGAGGATGGGAACTATGAGGGGATCGGGCCTGCTCTCATTAGTTCCAGTTTATCACAGATGTTCAGTTGAGCAGTGAAGACCAGTTAAGTTCTTCTGCTCCCATCTCTGCAAACTAAGGGGTATATTTATCATGCTGTGTAAAAAGTGTAAAACCTTACCGGTGATGGTGTTCATAACAGCCAATCAGATGCTTTGCTTTGGTTTTCTTAACTGTTGAAACCTAATTGTTGAAACCCATGACCGGTGATGTTTCATTCACTTTTTACACAGCATGATAAATATACCCCTAATCTGTATGGGCCTTATATAATGCATTGGGTTATTATCCTGCTGAAACAGGAAAGGGCCTTCCCCAAACTGTTGCCACAAAGTAGGAAGCACTAAACCATAAGGAATGTTACTGTTTGCAGCTGTGTCGGCAATGATGGCTGTGTATCCACAGACTTTTGGAAACATAGTCAATCTATCTATCTATCTGTCTGTCTGTCTATCTATCTATCTATCTATCTGTCTGTCTGTCTGTCTGTCTATCTATCTATCATCTATCTATCTATCTATCTATCTATCTATCTATATATCTATCTATTTATCTGTCTGTCTATCTATCTATCTATCTATCTATCTATCTATCTATCTGTCTGTCTGTCTGTCTGTCTGTCTATCTATCTGTCTGTCTGTCTGTCTGTCTGTCTATTATCTATCTATCTATCTATTTATCTGTCTGTCTGTCTGTCTATCTATCTATCATCTATCTATCTATCTATCTATCTATCTATCTATCTATCTATTTATCTGTCTGTCTATCTATCTATCTATCTATCTATCTATCTATCTATCTATCTATCTATCTATCTATCTATTTATCTGTCTGTCTGTCTGTCTGTCTGTCTATCTATCTATCTATCTGTCTGTCTGTCTGTCTGTCTATATGTCTGTCTGTCTGTCAGTCTATCTATCTATCTATCTGTCTGTCTGTCTGTCTGTCTGTCTGTCTGTCTATCTATCGGTCTGTCTGTCTATCTATCTATCTTTCAGTCTTTCTCTCTACCTATCTACTGTATTTAAAGGGGATCTCCACCCAAATATCTTTTTGAAAAATAAACACAATTTCAACAACTTTGCGATATGCATCAATTTAAAAATATGCAGCCTTTTCATGCTTTTTAATATAATAATATGGTTCCCTAAGCCCCACCCCCTGTTCTCCTGATCTGGCTGACTACTTTGAGACTCCAAATGTAACAGTATTGTAACTGTTCTCAGCCTGCCTTCAGCCTGCATCCTCCCAATCCCACAATTCCCTGCACATGTGATGTCAATAAGGAAAGGAACATCCCAGTGCAATGCATTGTGGGTTATGTAGTTCCTGCATGCTGTCTGTAAGCTGTGGAGAAGTTGTTACAATGTGTAACATCAATGTTTTAGTCCCTCCTCCCCTGCCAGGATTACAAATGATGCAGAAAGAGAAGAACAGTTTTGCAGCTGGATTTCAGCATATAAAAATGGTATTTATTCCTACTTTTTGAAGGAACAGATTACAGTGATAGGTATATTAGGGCTTTCTGTGTTGTGTGAGGCTCTGTAACATATTTTGGTTCAGAACCCAGAGTTCCCCTTTAAACTAAAGTTCACTGATATTTTTTTCTTCATCTGGACGGACAAAGTTTTAGAAAGCAACACCTTGATGAACTTTCGTATGTTTTCAATCTCATTGACTGTATGTGTATGGCACGAGCAGATGCCCACCACTGTATCAGGCAGCACAATGTGGCAATACATTCCTGCAGTAGGTGACTGTTATACACATGATTTATAGGGTACGGCCCACAGATATACCCTGCCGAAATTAAACCCTCTCTAGCAAGCACCTGCATACTGGAGTCAAATGTAGCAATCTACAGCTCAGTGAAAAATATATAAGCCAACATCTGTTTAGTTTTATTGGCTCTGCTGTAAAATGCTTGCCTGGTTGTAAATCTTTTATTTCAGAGGGGAAAAAAAATGTTCTCTCTACTTAAGGAACTCGTATGCAGATAGTTTCCAGCAAACTTTCCCAACTCAGTGGAAAGAAATAACATTTTATGGCTAAGAACTGAAATAAAAAAACATCAGTTGCTCAAAGGGGTTTAGGATTGAGGATTCTGGTTGGTTTCGCTTGGCCCCGCAGAGCTGGCGTGAAATGCTCAACAGAAGGCGACGTCTACGGGAGATTTAGGGGTTTCCCTGTGAAAGTTTAGGGAAAGTTTTATTTTCTACGGTGGGTTTAGTTTTAGGATTTGCATTTAGCGATATAGGGCTTAAAATGAGGGGTATTGGTTGTCCTCAGGCCCGGACTGGAAATCTGTGGGTTTGGGCAAATGCCAGAGGGGCTGCTGTAAGGTGCCATAGACACTCACTATTTATTGGGCTGGGGGGCTGTTTGGGCCTCTGCGTACTTGGAATGCCAGGGCCCAGGCCCAGACTGGCAATCTGTGGGTTCAGGCAAATGCCAGAGGGGCTGCTGTAAGATGCTATAGACAGTCACTATTTATTGGGCTGGGGGGGCTGTTTGGGCCTCTGTGTACTTGGAATGCCAGGACCCAGGCCCAGACTGGCAATCTGTGGGTTCAGGCAAATGCCAGGGGGGCTGTAAGGTGCCATAGACAGTCACTATTTATTGGGCTGGGGGGGCTGTTTGGGCCTCTGGGTACTTGGAATGCCAGGACCCAGGCCCAGACTGGCAATCTGTGGGTTCAGGCAAATGCCAGAGGGGCTGCTGTAAGATGCTATAGACACTCACTATTTATTGGGCTGGGGGGGCTGTTTGGGCCTCTGTGTACTTGGAATGCCAGGACCCAGGCCCAGACTGGCAATCTGTGGGTTCAGGCAAATGCCAGGGGGGCTGTAAGGTGCCATAGACAGTCACTATTTATTGGGCTGGGGGGGCTGTTTGGGCCTCTGGGTACTTGGAATGCCAGGACCCAGGCCCGGACTGGCAATCTGTGGGTTCAGGCAAATGCCAGAGGGGCTGCTGTAAGATGCTATAGACAGTCACTATTTATTGGGCTGGGGGGGCTGTTTGTGCCTCTGGGTACTTGGAATGCCAGGACCCAGGCCCAGACTGGCAATCTGTGGGTTCAGGCAAATGCCAGGGGGGCTGTAAGGTGCCATAGACAGTCACTATTTATTGGGCTGGGGGGGCTGTTTGGGCCTCTGGGTACTTGGAATGCCAGGACCCAGGCCCGGACTGGCAATCTGTGGGTTCTGGCAAATGCCAGAGGGGCTGCTGTAAGATGCCATAGACACTCACTATTTATTGGGCTGGGGGGCTGTTTGGGCCTCTGTGTACTTGGAATGCCAGGACCCAGGCCCAGACTGTCAATCTGTGGGTTCAGGCAAATGCCAGAGGGGCTGCTGTAAGATGCCATAGACACTCACTATTTATTGGGCTGGGGGGGCTGTTTGGGCCTCTGTGTACTTGGAATGCCAAGACCTATTTCGAATCCCAGTCCAGACCTGGTTGCCCTCGAGGTTGTCTGAAAGCCTGAGCTTCTCTGCTGTGCCCAAGAATACTCTCTAATATGTTTAAGGATTTATATAATTATTTAACAATAATCTGAATTGAAGTAGATATAAAGCCTAAAAATGGATATGGCTAGAAATATATATAAGGCATAATGTAGATGGAGTCAGTTCAGTCTCTTTAGTCCTTACCTGATTGTGGCCAGTGTGATAGTCAGTGCCCTGTGTGAGGTGTTGTACCAGTACAAGAAAGGAAGGACTACGTAGAATGAGCAGTTTAAGATGTTAAATAATAAGGTATTTTTAAAGAAGTTGAATATAAAAAGCTTGGCATGGTTTATTCTAAGCAGATTAGTTCACTCACATGTAACAACAGTAGTCTTTGTGCATAACATGAAAGGTTACAGGGGCAAAGCCCTGTGGAATGAAAATAATAAGCATAATTCTCTTTTCATTGAAACTGGGACTTTGGGATCAACTTTATGCTCTGACAATCTTTCCTTGCATTCACTCATTCACTCCTGGGCCTCGTAAAATCAATTATTTTCTTAATTTTACCATTATATTTATATATAGAGTGAGAGAGAAAAAGAGAAAAGTAATTAAAATATATTTTGATGTTCTGCTGACGTATGGAGGACTTATTAAAAAAGTAATGTTATTCTTATTGTTTAAGTGGTAGCAATTAGTACATTCTAATGGTAATGACTGTAGTTATAAAAGGGGAGCAGCAAACCCCACCAATAATGTTCCAACATCTAGTGAAAAGTGTCCCAGAGGAACAGAGAGGCTGTTATAGCAATGAATGGAGAAGAAACGTCATATTAATAACCTTGGCTCTGGGATCAGCTGTTGGACATCCAGGTGTCTGGTCTCTTTGGGACATTTAGGGGGAGATTTACTAAGCCACGAACGGTCCAATGGCATCCAAATGCGTTTTTTCGTAATGATCGGTATTTTTGCGATTTTTTCGTATGTTCCGCAACTTTTTCGTCGCCTTCGCAACTTTTTCGTATATTTTCCGCGACTTATTCGTCACCGTCGAGAAAAAATCGGATTGGTTTTTCCGCCGTTTACAACCGCTCAATACGAAAAAATCGTGACGGCAACTAAATAGTCGCGCAAAATACGATAAAGTCGCGGCGGAGATGAAAAAGTCACGACAAATACGAAAAAATTGCGGCGGCGATGAAAAAGTCACAAAATTTTCGTTTCCAATGCAATTTTTTTCCCTTTCGGGATTCGGATTCGTGGATTAGTAAATCTCCCCTTTAGGGGCAGAAACTAGTGATGAGCGAATTTTTTCGCCAGGCAAGAATCTGCAGCAAATTTCCGCATTTCACCATTGTTTTGTGACACTTCCGCGAAAATTCGCAGCGGATTGGGCGCGGTCGCAGCAAAAAAGTGGGCAGTGTCAAAATTGGGCGCGGTCATGTCAAAAAAGCGAGGCATTAGCTGGAGAATTGTCGATTTTGGATTTTTTGCTGACTGGACTAGTGATGAGTAAATTTTTTCGCCAGCCATGGATTCGCAGCGACTTTCCGCATTTCGCCATTGGTGGATTGTTTCGCAAAACTTTTGTGAAAATTCACAGCGGAAAAATTAGGGGTTTTCTGCATAAGGGGTTATCTGTAGTTTGGAGCACAATCCCTAAAATCTACTAATACCAATAAAGAATAGTAAATGTTAAGATTTATTCTTAACACAGAAAATTACTATGATACTCTTTTGGAACGCTGGAGGTCACATTTACAGAGCAATATTTGTCGGTTGCCGGGAACAGCAGCCAATTGCTCTGAGCCTCCCAATGATGTCGCAGGGAATTGCTTTCCCAGCATGCCCCAGCGCCTGAGCCAACTATGGATGTAGCCAACAGCTTATATAGATCAAGGCTGTGTAGCCTAGCTGTGGTTTGGTGCTAGTCAGAAATGAGACAATGGCTTGTTGGGATCCGGTATAAACTGCTGGAAGTCCATTTATGGGGTCTATTTACCAAACAGTACATGCTACTTACAGCCGTCTCACCGGTGGTTGCTATCAGGACGAGGAGCGATGTAGTTCTGCCGCAGCTGGAGAGCCCCAGGTAGATGATCCCCATTCTCACATGTAACAGTTTCTCAGTTTAGGATACAAACAGTGACACGACGCATAAAGAGTGACTTTGAGCAGCTGGAGAAATCAATAATGACCAAATTACAGTCACACTTAGGGAAAGAGTTGCTAAAAGCACTAAATGGCATTTTTACGTGACCTTTTTCAAGTAACCTTTGTGGTGCTAAAAGTTCCATTTCATCGGTTCCAAATGGGATCTGTGAAGGATTGACTTTGATGGACTAACATTCTTCAGCCTAAGTAATTATGTAGCTAAGTAACTATGTAACTATGTAAGCCTCTTCCACTAGGACTGTCTGAGAATTCTTATTCTTATTAGCGCACGTTCCTAACCAAAAATCAGCTCATCTGTGCATTGGTCTAAGTAAAAAAACATCCACACAGGTATGGAGTCTCTTATCCGGAAACACATTATCCAGAAAGTTCCAAATTACAGAAAGGCCATCTCCCATATAAAGGCCGACTCCATTATAAGCGAATAATTCTAATTTTTAAAAATGATTTCCATTTTCTCTGTAATAATAAAGCAGTACCTGTACTTGATCCCAACTAAGATATAATTACCCCTTATTGGGGGCAGAACAGCCCTATTGGGTTTATTTCATGGTTAAATGATTCCCTTTTCTCTGTAATAATAAAACAGTACCTGTACTTGATCCCAACTAAGATATAATTACCCCTTATTGGGGGCAGAACAGCCCTATTGGGTTTATTTCATGGTTAAATGATTCCCTTTTCTCTGTAATAATAAAACAGTACCTGTACTTGATCCCAACTAAGATATAATTACCCCTTATTGGGGGCAGAACAGCCCTATTGGGTTTATTTCATGGTTAAATGATTCCCTTTTTCTCTGTAATAATAAAAAGATCCCTTATCAGGAATACCCCAGGTCCCGAGCATTCTGGATAACGGGTCCCATACATGTACATGGAAAAGAAAAATGTAATTCTCAGTCGGCACCACATTAAGGCCTTTCAATCCTCAAGGGACCTTCAACCTTTTTTTTTACATTTTGTATATCTTTTGATGCTGACTACAGTATCGGCCATTGAGAGTGATTTTGCAATAAAGAATAAATGTTTTATGGGCTCGTGAGTGCTTATCTCGAGGCTTATCTGTTTCTATGGTTTCATAAAATGAGGTGTATCTACTGACTCTATGGGTAAAAAAAAGGTTAAAATTATGACAATTTGAATCCAGTCCGTATGAAATACATTTCCTCGCAATTCTCTGATACAGTGAGGAAACCTCTAGTGTGTTAGCCCATACAACAAGTGCAATGGTTCTCTGTTGTTACTTTAATCCTGTCCAACATCTTGATCCGGCAGCCTAATCATAGTTATATACAGGCACTCTGCATTAATCAAGGAATGGAAGTCACTTTGTTCTGAAAGTGCCAAAGACGACTCCGGTCACCGTAACCGGCTGGCAAGATTGCCAATTGCTGCCTGAAGATGGTTATAATGTTTTATTAGCTGAAGAATATCTTGAATGTGGAATAATGATATAGTATCTGTGCTGTGCCGTATGCTGATAAAGTGCTAAAGCCCTGCATTATCGAACACTGCAATTTTATCTCTCATCATCATCAAATGCTTCTCATTGGTATGTAATTCTGTTCTCTAACTTCTGTGCGGGAAGAAAGACTCGCAAGGCGCTTGTACCCAGCAATAACCATTGGCCCAGCATTGAAATTGCAGATGTAGTTTTAAAAAATACTGCTGTTAAAATAAATAGGTTTACTTTTGTCTGAAATCAACGGATAATGGTGTGTAATGTTTTTGCAATGTTTTTTTGTAAATGTTATGGTCTGTCGTGCTCCTTCTTACTACTTTCTGGAAAAGACAAAAGTTCAGCCTTGATTTACGGACTAGTATTTTGTGATGTGACTGAGCTGAAAGGAAAGTGTGAGGATTGTGTGGTCCCCTTTTACTTTACCACATGGGGAGATGTAGTAGTTGCAACTTTTAAAGTAAAAAAAAGAGGATCACAGCTACTAATTGCGGCAACTTTTCCACTGTAGGTTACTATACAAGCCTGTGCCCTATCCATTATCCCCACCCACCTGGTCATTTTGCTGACCCATCCACCCATTCTCCTCCTCATTCGCCCACACCCCTGCCTAACATTTCCTCGCCCCCAACCTAAAGGTCGGTATTAATAGCAGAAACTAAGGTGGCAAACCTACTACTGACACATATACAGCAGTTCTTCAATAAAGCAATTTGGGCCCCTGTGCAATATGCAGCATATATCCCATGCTCTAGGCTTCAGGCCTTCACTTCTGCAGGCTTTGCACTAATAATATGAGGCTTGGCTTTTAATTCCATGGCTTTTACTTCCTTTGTGAATGCCCCCTTGGACCTGTTTGTCAATCAGTCTTCCCTATAGGCCTTTATTTACACCACTGATTATGGCTACTGTTTTTGCACTTAAAACTATTATTTGTCCAATGAAAGAGATAACTTGTCCTTAATTGGGCTGCCTGTACTTTGTGGCATTTGCCTTTTGCAACCACTGGGCCCTTTAACCATCATTCTGAACTGTTGTTCAAAGCCCAACACGGAACATGATGCCATAGATATTTAATGCATGGTATTTTCAAATCACAATGTGAGGCCTGGGTGGAAGTAGAAATGTGTGCTTTGAGGCCTTGTAGTTTACAAAAGAGAAGCTAAGTCACAAAATCAGCTAACAACAAAACACAATCTTCAGTGGCTTTTGTAGCAGGGAAAGGTCATCGGAGTCTCCAGAGAGAGAGCCGCAAAAACAGCAGGATAGATGTAAAGAGCATGGAATAGAAATAATAAGGGTCAGCCAAGGGAAACACAACAGGTGAATTAACCCTGTTATTGCTGATTATGTAGAGCTATTCTCTGGTTCTCCAGGGAGAAACCATTCAACATATTTATTGGCACATATTTGTAAGGATATTAGTGAGCTTGGAAATACATAGGGACACACAGGGAAAGGCAGTTTATATCCATATTTATTATGTTCCAGATAAAACTGATTATGAAATATTATACAAATGGCTCTATTGATGGACTTTCTATTTATAACACTTGCGGCTTTTAATTCTCCTTAGAGTGAAGGTAAGTTAAGATCAGAGAGGTTTGTGTGCAAGGTTATAGAGGGATTTGGGCAGAACCGACTTTGCAGGCACCTTATTACTCTCCTAATGTTTCCTATATACCAATGCTACTCTGCCGGGCCCCATTGTGGTGGTGGTGTGGCTAAATAGAGTGTAGAGAAGACAGGTCTGGAAGAAAAGACAAAGAATTCCCAAACGGGAAGGATACATTTAGGAGGACCCAGTTTGGAGACATTTCTGATAGTAGAATATACAATGAATTGAAGAGGGAAAGTATCCAGTCAGGCCAATATGTGGTGCTCTGGTCACCCTTGTTGCATTGATCTCCAATAGAACAATTTTTACTGTTATTAAACAGGGACATATATAATAATAAAATAATAAAAAAAAATATTTATTCTTGGAAGGGAATGAAATGGAACCCTATTATCTGCATAAGAGTCACTGAGAGGGCGTATAGCTTTAAAATCACAAGCTTAAGTGCAATCTGTAAAATAAGCAGCTGAAACACTGAGGCACAACATTCCACCTTTTATTACAAGTGTTACCTTTCCAAAGTTACCCCTCTCCTGGATCTTACAGTTTCTGTCATGATGTTCAAGCCAAGTCAGGTGAAAATGGCACAACGCTACTCAGCACTGTACCAAAGGGGCAATGCTCTCCAGCATTTTTTTTGCCAATTTACGCAGACCTCATTAAGACAAGATTGAGTACAATTTTTTTAGAGTTGTGGCTTCATTCAGTCGTGCTGTGCCCAGCTGCACTCCCTTATTTACTCTAGGAGAAATCAAGATACACATTAGCGGTACAAATACAAGTGCAGTGTGCAAAGTGCAATTTGAGATGCAAATTGCCATGTTTTTTTTAACCCACAATCCATCATTTCCTCTATAATTACAGTGTAATTACATGTAAGCTCTGAGTTGCACCTTTGCTATTGCTCTTACTTTTTGACACAAATCAAGTTTTGTAAACTCACACTCAAAATGGTGTTTGCATCTGATTGACTGGGCACAAGTCCGGTGCACCTACAGACACACCTTGCAGTGGGACCCTGGAGCTACCACTAGGTCTAGGGCCCAACAGGTTACCAGGAAAACTCCCGGTGGGCCTCTTGCTTCTAACTGTTTGGCCAATTGCATGGTCATTCCCTATTTCTGTATGGGGAAAAAGAGATGGAAGGATAGAGAAAATAGACTTGGATAATAAAGAGGTTGAGGGAGGAGAGGAGGTAATAGTCTAGGGTGGCAGTAGCTCCAAGGTTCCCTTGTGCACCATTCATTGGAAGAGGCAGGATGGCATGATGGATGAATTGTCATTGACAACCACATGGAAGTGCAGGAGCACATAGAATTAATATGCACTCTTGTGTGTCCCATTTTGGAGAACCAGTATTGAATGGAGCTAATAACATTTAAAAGGCGGTTTGAACTCAGAGTTACTCCCTTCTGTGTCCATCAGTCTAATACGTTTTGAAAATATCTCACCATGGTTGCAACCGGATCTTGGACATCAATTAGTCTGTGGTTTCCAGGAAATTGAAACATCTTTGACAGCTGTGACTGAATGTTGCAGAACGATGATTTATATCTTGAGAAGTTGCATTTGTGTGTAGTGTCCCCTTTAACTACTTCAGGCAAATTATCAACTTCCTTGAGGCTATTTGTGCCATAATCTGCACAAACATCTCTCCTTACTCCAGACCCTAGTGTTCATTACTGGTTCCCCACTGAGATATCATTAGAATTATATTCATTTGCTGTCTTTTATAAATACAATTGTATCTGTCAAACCCATATGTAAATCCAAATTTTCCCAGATAAAATCATTGTTTATCACTGATAACAACAATAAAGGGAAACAGTCAAAATTCTTGTGGGATGGGAACTTGTGATATGTTAATATTTCAAATCAGCGTACATCTTTACAGAAGGTTCTATCAGGACTGCTCCATTCTAGGAGATGACTATTTGACAGTCTCCTGTAGACATAGTGAGCCTTAGGGAAATTATGGAATGCATTTCCAAGAGTAAAATTCCCGCAGTGTATGGAGAAATGACTGATATTAGACGTCTAACAAAATAAAATACAGTCATGTCTTGGCCTGTTATCTTTAAGTTAAAGTAGATGGCTGCTCACTGTGTTTTTTTTCATTATGAGTTCTTATCAGACTTGTTCAGAATTTTGTAAGATAAAAACGCATGCAAGTGGAATCCAAAAAAAGTGCCTTCTGGGAGTAATCTGGCCAAATGCGCCAGATGCATCTGCAATTACTTAGGAGATAAGAATGGCAGGTAAATAATATCCAATGAGCTGCTAGTTCTGCTTAATAAATGGCAGAAATATAGAGATTTGTTTTTCTTTTTCCATGTGTAGCACTATTTTTATCACCTTGTGCCCCCTTTGTCTGTGTCAAGGCACCACATAGGTTAGTTTTGGCTCATTTGAAATATTCCCTGGGGTTGAGTTCTTCTTTAGCTCCAAATTACACACCCCTTATCTGAAAAACTCCAAGTCCCAAATATTTCAAATACTTAATCCCATACTGGTTCTAAGGTGAAATGGATTTTCAAGACAATATGGACTCCTATACCAAAAGAGTGCAAAGGTCAGAATTATCTAATCTGGCATGGGTTTTACCAACGTAGCAATAGAACTGCAGTCCCAAGCATGTACAAAATCCTGGAAAAGATGGATACAGAGGCATTAGGATTAGTTCTATGCACATAAGTACAATTTACTTCTCCAAGGGAAGGAAGCGGCACAGGGGTGTAACATTGGACAATACCCAGAGTTATCCTTGTACTTACCGCCAGGTCAAGACCCCTTATCCAGAAAGCCCCAGCTACAGAGCATTCTGGATAACAGGTCCCATACCTGTAATCGTAAAGGAACCCTGTAATATCAAGATATTAAAATTGTTATTTTCACATATCTGCCACATATCTGGGCCCTTTTACCTGGTAATCTAGGGTTGTTAATCCATATCAAGGATGTAATGATAAAATTCAAACCTTTCGGAAACGTATCATTTCAGTACCTTTTAGCAGAAGAATAGAAATCCTTATTGAACAGTTTCCCCGGAGACATTTTTGAATACTTCTTTAATCACATTGTTGCTGCATATTCTTACAAGGCCTAACTAGATCTGGGAATTTCTTGCCTGCACAGATTCATAAAAAGCAAATAGCTTCATAGACGCACAGTAATAAAGCACAGAAATATTTTCTTACTGGGTCTGGGCTAATAATATATATCATGAAAGCCGAGTCTCGGGGGTATAGCAGCGTATCTCCAGCCACAAGATGGAACTCTCTCCATGTATTACTGCATAAATCTTTCATGTTACAAAACTGTGTCAAAACACTGTGCAGAGCAGCCTATAAATACATGTTTTTTTTGAGACCAGGACCAAACCTACACGTACCCAGTTTTTGTAGAAAATATAGCAGTGATTTTGTTTCCTTGCTTTATTAGTGTCGGCATACAGCACACTCCTTCTCTACCCATGCCCACCACAAGAGAATTTCACAGAAATGAATAAAACCCAGTTAAAGGGAAACTTCACCCAAACGCAATCTCAAGCAACCTTGAAATATGCATCAATAAAAAATATGCAGCCTTTTATGATTTTAAATATAATAATATGGTTTGGAACAGTTCCCTAAGCCCTGCCCCCTGTTGATCTGGCTGACTACTTTGTGTAAAATGTAAAGGTCCCCATACACCTTCAGATCCGCTCACTTGGCAATGTCGCCAAGCAAGCGGATCTTCTTCCGATATCACCCACCTATGGCTGTGCGATATTGGGAGAATCCAGGCTATTCAGAGAATTATAACGACGGGTACAGGCAAAGTCGATTCAGGGACCGCATCAACAAGCCGATGCGGTCCCCGATCCAACTAGATTTTTTAACCTGCCCGATCGATATCTGGCTGATTTCAGGCCAGATATCGGTCAGGCAGGCCCGTTGGTAGTGCCCATACGCGGGCCGATTAACTTCCGAATCGGTCTAAGAGAACAATATCGGCAGCTAGAATCGGCCCGTGTATGGGGACCTTAACAGTCGCCTTCAGCCTGCATCCTCCCAATCCCACAATTCCCTGCATACTTGATGTCAATAAGGAAAGGAACATCACAGTGCAATGCATTGTGGGTTATGTAGTTCCTGCATGCTGTCTGTAAGTTTTGGAGAAGTTGTTACAATCTGTAACATCAATGTTTTAGTCCCTCCTCCCCTGCCAGGATTTCAAATGATGTAGAAAAAGAAGAACAGTTTTGCAGCTGGATTTCGGCATATTAGATTGTATTTGTTCATGCTTTTTGAAGAAACAGTGATAGTTATATTAGGGGTTTCACATTACAGAAAACCCCAGGACCAAAACATTTCCTGAATTCGGAGGGAAAAAGAGTGTCTCAGTTCCAATATGTAATGGGACAGTTACAAAGAGAAGCCTCATAAATATAACACTGAGAATTATCAGACACAAGGTAAACATTGGGTAATGTGCCCCTAATGCAATTTATAAGAGTATAGGAATTCACTGTGGCCATATTAAACTAAGGCCAAGTCATTTTATGTAGTTTCATGGTTCTTCTAGAGAAGCAGCGAATAGACAGCTGCAGTAGGAGTTCCATGGGCATTTAAATAAAACTGAGCTTTTTTTTTTATAAAAGCTGAGAGTTTTATAATGTATTCTTTGCAGTTGTCTCTATGGCAGTTTATGCAGTGGTAGTCAGTCAGCCATATCGTAGGTTTCTCTCTTGCCCAATCACAAGCTCCCTGCATAGGCTACTATACATGCTGGCTCAATGTAAAGCTGCGCTGGGCTGCAAAGCAATTGTGTTAACTAGAACTCAGTCCAGTAGAGCTTTAGCTGGAAAAGAGCTAAGGGTATTAACTTTGTAGGAATGGATTTATATTTTCTTCAGTATAAATTAAAGCTTTTGGATTTACCAGCACACTAAGGTCCACCAAAAATCTGATATTTACAGCAGAAGCAAAAGCAGATAAGGGAAAGAGAATGCCATAGGGACTGCAATTTGCTTCATCTTGACTTACTTATCTAAGTGGTGAATCTGAAGCTTCAATGAATCATTTAAAACCCAATTCATGGCTCTCAGGAAGCATTCTGGTATTTTGAAAGTCCAGATCCAATTCTGCATAAACTGAAAGGCTCCCATCGCCTTGCCTGTAGTTACAAGTTCAACTTTTACCCCATTTCTGTTCCGAGAGATACTATAAATGTCTATGCATTCTGAAAGTATTGGAGAAACCTTCCATAGGTGCCACTAAGGAGTTGGTGCACTTGTTATGGCTACTGCTCTCTATACCTTTCCTGTAGTACTCGCTAATTACCTACATCTATTGGCCCAAACTGATTAAACCACTGGGTTACTGGGAAAGTGGACACTTTGATGATGGAATTGGATTGCCTTGGAGTGGGGCTTCCCTGTAAGGCAAGAGATGCTGAGTTAAAGGCTTGGGCAGTTTCATAAATTCTTTGCAGGATTTTCCAATTTTCCCTTTCAGGCTGCAAATCCGCATACTTTTATCATCCCTCACCTTGCCTATATTGTCAATGACTTCTGTCACCTCTGCATTCTTCTTTTATTCTATTAAATATGCTGCTACTATCAAATTTCACCGTCCACAGATCACTGGCCTAGGCTTCATTCTTTATTGCACTGTCTAATTCCCAATAAAATTGATGCTTCTGCTATTTCATACTTTACAAAAAATCCAATATTTTATTGGCAACATATGTAAGTCATAACTAGAGAAACCTTATTTTGTCCGAATGGGCCTGAGAGCAAAACACCCAGTGCCTGGTTTTATATAAAATAGTACTGCTCTTATGCAACTTATGGCCCTTCTGCTTCTGTCTCAACTCACACCATATAGTTCAATAACAACTAAAGTTCCACTGGTTGGGAAAGACTGACTGTCACCATTTTGACCTGACTTGTCCTACTCTACTGTCTCCATCATACCCTACTGTCTATATCTTGTCTGAGTATCTCAGTCTTGTGCTACTCTCTCCATCATGTCCTACTATCTTCATTTTGTCCTACTGCCTCCTTCTTGCCATACTATCTGCATCTTGTCCTACTGCCTCCTTCTTGCCCTACTATCTGCATCTTGTCCTACTGCCTCCTTCTTGCCCTACTATCTGCATCTTGTCCTACTGCCTCCTTCTTGCCATACTATCTGCATCTTGTCCTACTGCCTCCTTCTTGCCCTACTATCTGCATCTTGTCCTACTGCCTCCTTCTTGCCCTACTATCTGCATCTTGTCCTACTGCCTCCTTCTTGCCCTACTATCTGCATCTTGTCCTACTGCCTCCTTCTTGCCCTACTATCTGCATCTTGTCCTACTGCCTCCTTCTTGCCATACTATCTGCATCTTGTCCTACTGCCTCCTTCTTGCCCTACTATCTGCATCTTGTCCTACTGCCTCCTTCTTGCCCTACTATCTGCATCTTGTCCTACTGCCTCCTTCTTGCCCTACTATCTGCATCTTGTCCTACTGCCTCCTTCTTGCCCTACTATCTGCATCTTGTCCTACTGCCGCCTTCTTTTCCTACAATCTGCATCTTGTCTTACTGCCTCCTTCTTGCCCTACTATCTGCATCTTGTCCTACTGCCTCCTTCTTGCCCTACTATCTGCATCTTGTCCTACTGCCGCCTTCTTTTCCTACAATCTGCATCTTGTCTTACTGCCTCCTTCTTGCCCTACTATCTGCATCTTGTCCTACTGCCTCCTTCTTGCCCTACTATCTGCATCTTGTCCTACTGCCTCCTTCTTGCCCTATTATCTGCATCTTGTTCTACTGCCTCCTTCTTGTCCTACTATCTGCATCTTGTCTTACTGCCTCCTTCTTGCCCTACTATCTGCACCTTGTCCTACTGCCTCCTTCTTGCCCTACTATCTGCATCTTGTCCTACTGCCTCCTTCTTGCCCTACTATCTGCATCTTGTCCTACTGCCTCCTTCTTGCCCTACTATCTGCATCTTATTACTGTCTCCTTCTTGCCCTACTATCTGCATCTTGTCCTACTGCCTCCTTCTTGCCCTACTATCTGCATCTTGTCCTACTGCCTCCTTCTTGCCCTACTATCTGCATCTTGTCCTACTGCCTCCTTCTTGCCCTACTATCTGCATCTTGTCCTACTGCCTCCTTCTTGCCCTACTATCTGCATCTTATTACTGTCTCCTTCTTGCTCTACTATCTGCATCTTGTCCTACTGCCTCCTTCTTGCCCTACTATCTGCATCTTGTCCTACTGCCTCCTTCTTGCCCTACTATCTGCATCTTGTCCTACTGCCTCCTTCTTGCCCTACTATCTGCATCTTGTCCTACTGCCTCCTTCTTGCCCTACTATCTGCATCTTATTACTGTCTCCTTCTTGCCCTACTATCTGCATCTTGTCCTACTGCCTCCTTCTTGCCCTACTATCTGCATCTTATTACTGTCTCCTTCTTGCTCTACTATCTGCATCTTGTCCTACTGCCTCCTAGACCAATGGCTATTCTTACTGTATTGCCTTATGTGTGATTAGGACATGTTTTGCCTCATCGAATAATAATAAGAGATTCACACAATTTAAGATTTATTAAGTCAAAAGATAAGGCAAAAGATAAAAGATTAAGATTTGTCCAGTTTGGGTGTTATTCAACAACACACAGCCTATATGATATTACAATGGCTCTGCAACCATAGCTCCTTATTTTGTTTTTGAGGGTCCTGGAGGAGTTCATAGTTGTCTCTTGTGCATGGTAAGACCAGAGTATGTTTGATGGACATGTTCTGTATTAGAAGTCATCTACCACCACCTTAAATAGCACCTGTCAATCCGCTTGCTGTACAGGAATCCATGCCAACCATCAAACATATTGTTATATGTGCTGTTGCCGTGACCTTTTTTTTAATTGATGCTAAAGGCTAATTGATGTGTTCTGTTTGTGTAAATGTCAGTCAGAAAGAAATGGGTGTTAATTGATTGTTCCTGACATAAAAAGGAAATGTTAATGCTTATGCTAGCTAGCAGTTCCATGGAAATGTATTTGGCCAATGTTTCCACGTGTGAAGAACAGAGCTGGTATACAAGGGTGGCTTTATGTACAGGCTTAGTATATAGAAAGTAGGACTGTGCAAGCTCTGGCCCTTTGACTGTTGATAAACTACAACTCCCAGACCCCTTGGCAGGGGATGCTTTGCAGGACTAAGTGCATTCACTATTTCACACATCTCCCTTGCCAAAGTCAGCACAGTTTTCATTCGCACTGCTCATTAATGGCAATCAAGACCTCCCTTACATTCCAACGCACCTAAAGCACCCTTTTAGCAGTACAGCCTCTTGTGCACTTTAAATAGAATGGGGTCCCAATTAAAAAAAAAAAGAATGGTTGTTTAAACAGACCACAAAGATTTACCAAGTGGAATCCACTTGGAAACTTACAGTAGATGGTTCATGACTTCATGAATTTTACTGTATTCATACATAGGGTCAAGGGGTAAGTCAAGGTAAGACTTCTATATAATTGGTTTACCATGGCTTTACATGAGGAAGTCAACCCTGCCTTCACCATGATAGTCTGATTATTTTGGATGGGTACCAGCCTGACGGAGCAATTACAGTCCCATTGCTCCATATGGGAGCAAAATTTCAGTGCGCCCTAAATTTGTGCCGCATATTTGCCCATATTTTTAACTTTGAACTTTATTGCGTTGTTTAATTTGCCACAAGGCTCTGGGCTCTGTTTTGGAGCAAAGATACCTGTGATTTGCCCACTGGATGCCCTAAGGCAGGGTGTAAAGACAGGGCTCTGCTGTGCCTCCTGATGCTGTTCTCTGTACCAAGCACTGTATTTTTGTACCTGTGCCTTAGGGAAATGAAAATGTCCTACTGCCTCCTTCTTGCCCTACTTTCTGTATCTTGTCCTACTGCCTCATTTTTGCCCTAATGTTTCAAGGGAAATGACCCCTAATAATGTTTATGGACTTTCTGACTCCTTTTTGCCCTACTGTCCTAGGGGAAATGGACCCTAATAATACCTATGGACCTAATGACTCCTTTTCGCCCTACTGCCCAAGGGAAAATGGCCCCTAATAATATCTATGGACCTACTGACTCCTTTTTGCCCTACTGTCCGAGGGGAAATGACCTCTAATAATACCTATGGACCTACTGACTCCTTTTTGCCCTACTGTCCTAGGGGAAATGACCCCTAATAATACCTATGGACCTACTGACTCCTTTTTGAACTACTGCCCAAGGGGAAATGACCCCTACTAATGCCTATGGACCTACTGACTCCTTTTTGCCCTACTGCCCAAGGGGAAATGGCCCCTAATAATACCTATGGACCTACTGACTCCTTTTTGCCCTACGGTCCTAGGAGAAATGACCCCTAATAATGCCTATGGACCTTCTGAGTCCTTTTTGCCCTACTGTCCTAGGGGAAATTACCCCTAATAATACCTATGGACCTACTGACTCCTTTTTGCCCTACTGCCCAAGGGGAAATGGCCCCGAATAATACCTATGGACCTACTGACACCTTTTTGCCCTACTGTCCTAGGGGAAATGGACCCTAATAATACCTATGGACCTACTGACTCCTTTTTGCCCTACTGTCTTAAGGCAAATGATCCATAATAAGGCCTTTGGACCTACTGACTCCTTTTTGCCCTACTGTCCAAGGGAAAATGACCCCTAATAATACATTTGGACCTACTGACTCCTTTTTGCCCTACTGTCCTAGGGGAAATGACCCCTAATAATACCTGTGGACCTTCAATTTAAAAATGATACCTCTGTAAAGTCAGACAAATGTTCTACCATTTTTGTTTATTTTTTATCCAATAAGGTCACTATTGATTGGCAGTCTATGCATGTTATATTCTACCTAGGTAGAATTTTCAGTAAAAAAATTCAGGTATGTACATGTATGTGGTTCAGGGCAGAATAACCATTATGTTTAGAAGGTTTAAGAAGGAGTGTGTTTTCGCATAGAAAAAACTATACACACGCATAACTATATATGTATGTGCTATTTATAAAGTGTATTCTGCATCTTATTTCCAATAAATGCACCATTAAGACAGGGCCAGAAAGCCATAGGATTGACGTCACATGTAACCCAGTAATACTTTTCATACACTGATGTTAATAGCAAATATGAAGGCTCGTGTTCCATGCGTTATGTAATCACTTTCTGCATAGGCCCCCACCGTAAGATGAAAGAATGTGTAAATATATCAAGTGCAGAATATACATGGCACGTGCTTCCAGTGATTTATGATTGGCTGATGGCATGTTGCTTTCTTATCACACATTGACATGAGCACAAGACAGTTTTTCATACAAAATGAAATGTAGCGACATTACTCTCTGGAACCATTTTCTTCTACATTATTTAATGCATAAATGTAATCGAATTACAGCATACAACTGCTGACAAAGCAAGTTTAAATCTAAAGTGACTTTGAGATTGTTGTGCAACATTGCCGTCGGTATTTTGCTTGCCACGTTGGCCTAGGCCTCTGTACTGCTGATAAGAGACACATATGAAAGAGGCCTAATATAGGGCAGCCTACATATCAAAGGCGTCTCTTATTAAGACAATACTAGGTAACCCTACCCAGAACAAATGGCCATTGTAATATCAGTAGGGACATAACAAGAGAACTATGGGCATAAGTGCAAAATATCAACCTCTCCCCTAATTTCCACACCCCACAATTATTGCCACGATCATAATTGCAGTCCTTCTTTCCACCCATATCCTTCTCCTGATATTTATAATTCATAAGGCCATTTAGTTACCCATGCATGTGTAGCCCAATTTTGAAAGGTGCTGCTACTTGTGCCTCCAATGGCTTACTTTTGGCGCTACAGGAGCCCTGAGTTCACGCTTACTATGGTGGAACAGGTACAATATTGCTGGCGTGCCTCCACCCAGGGTAGGGACAGGTTGAACTCTAACACCTCTCCCTGGGAAACTCTGTAATGTCCTCCTTGGACAGGGACTCCCTGCAACTCCCAGTACCTTGCCCCTCCCTTGGGGTAGCTGCTTACCAGGCTGTTGAGGATCCTCTGTATATGAACAGCCAAGACACCGGTTATGATGCTGAACCAGATGATGCTTTCTTAAGTGCAGGCAGGACTTCCAGGGTACATGAAGAGTTACGGTGACACTTCTCCTTTAACTGCTCTCTTAGAGAACCTCTCTCAAAGGGCTACCCACGGTACTCCTGCCAGGCGATCCTATCTAGGAGCTCCCCCTGGTACTCTCAACAGGAGACCCTCTATTAGGGCTCTCCCCAGTACTCACGCCAGCCTGACCCTCCACAAGGACTCACCCCGGTACTCACACCTAAGTACCCTTGATTAGGAATCTCCCGGTATGGTCACCTAACTAGCCACTACATGCCCTGAACTCCAGCCATGAGTGCTGGGGGGTCTTAACCCCTCTTGCTCCTGGTGGGTGATCTCTGCCCATCTAAATACCCTGCCTGTCACTCCTAGAGCAACCTATTACCATACTCTCCTAACTAGAACACTAGCCTGTTGTACACCTCTTACAGAGGGAGGTCCCAGGCTGGAAAAACCTGCTAAACATGGGAGTCATTCCTTTTTATGCTTTAAGCACAGCGCCATCTAGTGGTTGCTATTAACTTGCAGGGAAACTCCCTTTTAGCACATAAACATCTAGGACCACCTTTAGGTGTCCAAATCCCATGAGGCCACCCTCTAGTGCCTGTCTAAACAGGAACCCACCTAAGGGGCCCAAATCTGGGGATCCCTACACATGCAAACACCTTTTTTTGGGGTGGAATATCCTTTTTTTTTTTTTTCGGTTTAGAAATTACTAAAATCACATTACTGCCTCTATGGAAATTTCAGAAAAATACATTGAAAAAAGAATAGATGGAGAAATAATCATGTATTTTTAAAAACAAACATTAAAAAAATGAAAATGAAATAATTATTAATAATATATTATTAATATAAGTGAAGGAAATGTGTGTAAGTTCATTAACAGACAAGGAGATCCTCGAGAGTCCTCACGAGAACACTTCAGCCAACTTTGGAAAGCCAAAGGGATACATATGTTTTCCCACTGGAATTGACATTATCCCTGGTGGAAAGCCTTTTAGCGGAGACTAGTCTGGTATATGAGGTTGGAAGCAGAATTTGGATTGAAGAGGGAAAAGCCAATTAAAAAAAAAACCCAGCAGTCAATGAGTGACATGATGAGTAAATTAGAATTTTCATGGCTTCTTATGTTGTATTTTAAAATAATCTGTAGTGACATGATTTAGTTACAAAATGTTTCTGAGGAGTAAAGACCTGGGGCCTGATTCACTAAAGGGCGATAAAACGTGCGCTATTCTTATTGTGCGCTAAAATTTTTACCGCCGCTTAATTTTGGCGATTTTTCGCACAATTCACTATAAGCATACTCGCGCTTTTTTACGCGCGATATTGCAAGCGTTATTTAACTCGCGAAAGACTATTTCAATGCGGTATTTGCCTGTACATGCGCTAAATTACGCGAATAATCGCCGAATATGAATGGTAGCATAGAAATAGTGTATATAAATTGTCGAAGCATATAAATGGTGTATATAAATATTAGCCACATATAAATAGTAGATGCTTATAAATAGTAGCCACTAGTGATGAGCAAATGTGTTCTGGTTTCTTTAGTGAAAAATTAGCAAATCTTTGAAAGATCCCCGAAACGGCAAAAATGTTGTGCGGGCAAAAAAATTGTTGCCCGTGACTATTATTTTTTGACACTTGTATCAATTTGTGGATGTGCGGTGAATTTTTGCGTGGCAAATTTTTTTATGCGTTTTGCCATTGGCGGATTGTTTTGCGAAACGCATGAAAAAATCCGCCGCGAAAAAATTCACCGCACGTCCAAAAATTCGCTGCGAATCCATGCCTGGCGAAACATTTCATCACTTGTAGCCAAATAGAAATAGTTGCGCAAATGAACGCACGCCATGTTAGCCATACACGCCAATACTTGCGGAAAATTACTGTATTAAAAATGAACATTTCGCTGCAAACTGGCAGCTGCGTCACTCTGGGGGAAACACAGACTTGAATAAATAACACTGTAAGTCCATATTTTATTGCAAAAAATCATTTACTGTACTTTTGTATAATTTTTCGCCTGCCTGTAGTAGGTGTTAATTTTCGTATAGTCGAATGCGATATTTAGCGCGCAAAAGTTATAGTGAATCATGCGATCGTATTCTTTTCAGCGCGGAAATTAACGCAAAACGGTAAAACTAGTGCGAGAAATACCCCATGCGAAAATGGCGATTTTTCGCACGCAATAATACTATGGTGAATCGCGCGCAAGTTATTTTGCGTTTTTTACCGCGAAAAAGCGTGCAATAATTTTTATCGCCCTTTAGTGAATCAGGCCCCTGGTCCTAGAAAGAGGAGTGATAGTGAACTTTTTAACTTGGATGTTATAGATGTTTGTGACATCCAAGTTAAGAAAGAGTATACTTTCTGGGTTGGACAAATGTAACTTAAAGTAGCATCCAAACCCAGCAAACAATCACCCACAAAAGTACCATGCTACCTATTCACACGTGTACTCTACGTTACAAACCAGAATCCAACTAATGTTTGTAACTAACACAAAAAAGTTTTAAAAACTATGATAAAATGTTGGAAATAAAGGTTTTATACCCAACTTTTTTACTCATGAGCCATACTCAGATGTAAAAAGTGTTGGTGAGCTACACAAGCATGAAAAAAGTTCCTAGAGCATTCTAAATAAAGACCGCGATTGGCTCTTTGGTAGCCCCGTATGGGCTGTTAGCCTGCAGGAGGCTCTGTTTGGAGTAAAACTGTCTTCCAAAACTCCAAGCCAGAGATTCAAAAATGGGCACCTACTTTGAGGACACTGGGAGCAACATCAAAGGGTGGTGAGGTGCCATCTCTTATTTCAAGCTGTCTAACTGGTCCCATCAACATGACTGTATTGCTTTTTATGAGATTTAAAGAGGTCAACTTATGTTAATATCTTGACTATAGGAGACACTCAGAAAAACTTCATGGGCCAGGAATGATTTTTTCATCTTAAACCAGCATACTTTGCCTGATTCTTGAGACACAACTTTCCCTTTCCCTTGGGGTGATAAGAACAGAAGTAAAGAATTATATGTGAATGAACACGGCTCAGTGAGATGTAGGCAATATGAATATAACTCTATGACAAGTGTGTTGAGGTAATTGTGTTCTACCTAAATGTTGCCAGAGGTTTGCTATACAACGAAAAATTCAAGGTCGGAATGTCTGTTCAAAGAAAGAGTTTGATTATATTTTTCAATAAGAACAATGTAGATCCACAGAGAAATCCACTTGATGTCTAGGAACTAGACGGGAAAATCATCCATTTTGTAAACTCGTTATATGAAGAGGCAAATGTAAGCTGTTTGAAGGTAATATAATGCACATGGAGTTGACCTTCCTTAACCACTGACCAATAGCAAGTTATACCTCAGTCTTTAATTTGGCAGGCCCAAGCCCACACATTATTACATGTCCGGCAAAAGGGGATAGTGTGAAGGCCCAGCTTCCGTTGTTGGTTTCCTGCAGAAGTGCCATTAATTTGCAGGGACTTGCAATGCGCCTAACTGAGAAATTGGTGAAGGAAAGGAGGTCAGGGTGAGCCTGCAACCTCCAACTATTTTGAGAAGCAGAATGTGAAAAGGCCATTTTTATATCGTCTGTGTCTCAGGGAATTGTTGACGGCAAATTTCCCACAATGCAATATCAACAATGATGAAAAGTGTATTCACATAACACACATTTAATTATGGAGTTTTGTGCATTCCCATTTAGCCAGGGAGTTAGTGCAATAACGGCCTTCTGCAATACTTTTTAAATAAACCCAGTCAGCCAATTTGTTAATTATCCTTATGCTTAATTTATAGAGTCCGGACATAATATTATTTTTATTATTTATATAGCGCCAACGATTTACACAGCGCTTTAGAGAATAGAGGGGTACGAAAGACAGAACAGTTAACATGTACATATAAACAATTCACAAAAATAGTTTGCAGTTACATTTGGATGAGGATCGGAGACACTAGGGGGAGGGCCCTGCTCGCAAGAGCTTACATTCTAAAAGGGAGGGCTGAGACATAGTCAGGGTAACTAGCATGGCGTTGGAGTTGTGTAGGTGTGTAAAGTGGCAGTAACTAACCAGTTGTTAGTGAATATTTAGGGTAGATTAGGGGTGCTCAGTGGGTAATCTCTGAGGGTTTAGGTTATAGGTTTGAGTGAAAAGGTGAGTTTTAAGAGAGCGTTTAAAGGCTTGTAGCGTCTGGCAGTGCCTAATGGGACAGGGAAGGGCGTTCCAGAGGATGGGTGCAGTGCATGAGAAGTCCTGGATGTGAGAGTGAGAGGAGGGGATGAGTGAGGAGGAGAGCAGGAGGTCATGTGTGGACCGAAGGTTATGTCTGGGGGTGTACTTAGGGTAGGGGATTAGGGTGGTTAAATATATTGTTTGTCATTCACGAGTCCCTGTTAATTGGACCTTACTAAGTTCAACACCCAATTCACACAACAGGGTCAGCTTTAGTACAAGGATACAATCTACTAGAGGGTTTGGGGGCTGTAGGATAAATCTGGAGTACCTGGAGGAAACCCAATCAACCGCAAGCTTCATGCAAATACTAAAGGAGATAACTGGGCCCATCACAAATTGCTGATGCCAACCTGATGGCAAGGTGCAAACGCATCTTCATTGGAGTCATCTGAGCCAGACCTGGGCACAACAAAAGCTATCGTTTGCATGCAGTGCACAAAAGGAACCCTATACTTTATACTTTTTCGATGGCAGATATAAAGTACAGGGTTCCCTCTCGCCCAAGAGCGCTGTGATTGGCACTATGTGCTGGTCATGGCAAGTAATAAATGAAAGGGAAGTACTGCCACTAAAATTTTTTGCACGTAGCAGCTTCTAATAACTGATGAGACTCATGGCAGCATATTTTGCAAGCTCCACTGGGGCAAGGACCTAATATGCCTAATATGTCAATGGGAGAGAGGAACAGAACAAACTTTGCATTAAAGAAGCTGGTAAAATCCATAATTTACACGGCAGCCCCTGAAAAGGTGACAGCAGCCCAAAGAGAGTACTTTCTAATTTGTCTTTTAATAAGGTTTCGGTGTGCAGAAAAACGAACAAAAAGAGCCGCGCATTAATAACCGGGCGAGAATGTACCGCTAATATTTATTCCTGTTGTTCCTCTGTGTTTATCCTTGGCTTGTTCTGTGCATATATATTGTGATGTTGATTCATAAGACCCCTTCAATGTCATTTATGTATAAATTAAGCAGCAGTAATCCTAATACGGATCCCAGTGGGGCGCCATGTGCAACGCTACAGTTTGATAAATGTGTTCCATTTATAATTTACTT
Organism: Xenopus tropicalis; assembly: GCF_000004195.4. Lineage (NCBI taxonomy): Eukaryota > Metazoa > Chordata > Amphibia > Anura > Pipidae > Xenopus > Xenopus tropicalis. The sequence continues at coordinate 137,085,272 of NC_030682.2, forward strand.
TTTTCCCCCCTACAACAACAAAAAAAAACACTATTTGTCTGTTGGTGTTGTTTACACTGGAAGAGTAATCACTAAAGTAGCTCATTAAAACGACTCTCCCATTTGTAGAAACATTATACCCGGCCATCCATCAGGACTGGGGGTGCCGTTGCTTGGATTTGGAGGTGATCCTGGTCATGCCGGGTATGGATTCATCATTATCCATGGGTGGCTTCATGCTAATATCCGTTAGTCTATAGAAGGAAATTATAGACGGAAATGAGTTTTTATATTTTCCATGGCAATTTACAATCCCAAAGAAGCCCCAGTGTGCGCGAATCCTTACATCTGCTACCTGCTAAGCATTAAAGGCCCTTTGCTTCTTCCTCTCATTTGTATTCCAAAGCCGCCTTTGAATTCCTTATGTACTACTTGCATTTTCTGCTTGTCTGCCTATATTGCTCGGAGGCCATATGTGTTCAGCTCCATTTTTCTCCTTTCCCTAACAGCGGCTACAACTGGTTTTTAAAAATCAGGAAGCCATTCACTTTTTTAAATTATGTTTTTTTCCTCTCTCTCTCAGTTCCCAAAGCTCGTAAAACTCTAGCATTTTTTTTTATATCTCAGCACCTGGGAATGTGGCTTATAAAATCAATCTCTCTGTCTGCAGCGTCGGTCTCCCTGCCCTCCGATGCCGGAGTTTTACTTTCCCTATCTGAGACGAATGATGCCACGTGAACATTATAGCGATAAAAAGGCGGATATGTGATGCAAACCTTGTACCCAGCAGATGCTCCGTGGATTAAGCTTCTGTTGCAAGTGCCATTTAAATCCAAAAAGGGACAGGAAAATAAACTGGCGGAATGTGCAATCTGCTCCTTAGTGCGGCTAAATATGTGCGCGACTGGTGCCGAGTGTTTCATTGTGTGCAGTCGCCGAGGGAAAATGTTTATGTTTTTTGAATGATTGACTATTGTTCATCTCCAAAGTTCACCTTAGTTTTGAACAGATAAGATTCCCTAAAAAGAAAAGATGGAGCACAACGCATTGATGTATTTAATATGGTCTTTAAACAACACCATGTTTTTTGTACCAAACACAGACCACAACAGTGTTAAGGTGCCCATACACCTTAAGATCCGCTCGCTTGGCGGAATGTGCCAAGCGATCAAATTATTACAGCGGGTATAGGCAAGGTCGGTCTGGGGACCACATCAACGAGCCGATGCGGTCCCCGATCCGACTAGATTTTTTAACCTGCCTGATTTCAGGCCAGATATCGGTCAGGCAGGCCTGTTGGTAGTGCTCATACACGGGCCGATTAGCTGCCGAATCGGTCTATGGCACCGGTATCAGCAGCTAGAATCGGCCCGTGTATGGGGACCTTTAGTCTGGCAGTAGTTGACATTTTTACTTAAAGAATAAGTAAACTTTTTTTTTTTTCTATCAGTAACATTACTGATGCAGATTGAAGCCCCGCCCCCACTTCCTGTTCAGTTTCCTCATCACTTCGAAGTTGAGAGCCTTCTGCGCATGCCTGAACTGAACGAGAGGGCCTCCACCCCAATTTCTTAGGAACCAGCTATATATCTCAGGTGCCATTCTCATGCCGTGTCAATATTGTCAGCAAAATGTATTATAATAAGCATAATCACTGTACTAATGCTGAAGTTGGTAATTCATGTCAATATTTAGTCCATTGAGTTGTAACTGTTCACTTGAACAAAATCCATAAGGTCTATTGTCTCAGCCATTGGGCCCTCTCCCCTCCTTTAAAAATCAACTGATATTTGTTCTTTAAAATCCCTCCCAGTTCAGATCCCAGTAATACGCTCAGCTATAAAGTTGTGCATTATAGTTGTGAAGAGGAAACCAGAGCATCCCCAGATCAATAAAAACGTGTGGCCCTCCAGCTGCCCCCAACACAACTCGATAGCTAGATAGTTAAAGTTGCGGCTCAGTAACAGTTCCTACTGGCTGGATATTCCTGATATAAGTACAGAAAATATTTAACAATTATTAGTATTTACATTTGCCAGACATTTCTGGCCAAGAGGCAGAATTAAATTAAAGCTTTTGGAGTACCACAAGGAACACTTTGGCCTGGAACCTATTTCCATTCTCTCTTTTAATATCTCTGTTGTGTCTAGAGCTTCTCCTTAAGCATTTATCCTTTCTCTTTTCCAGTCATGATGACAGTTTGGCTGAGGGCTATGGCTGTGCTGAACTGTAATGATGCTCCAAACAGTGACAGTGACACCCCAATCCCCAAACTTTGTCTTTTCCACTCAGATCAATGGGAAACGGCTGCAGTAAAAGTGCATCTTTGTCACTGTTTGCAACTCCTGGAAGCAGTAAATGCTCTCACTGAGTCCTCATTGCCATTTCTCCCTGTAATGCCGCCTTAGACAATACCCTCAGCTATACCTTCTCCACCAGTTCATCTATTTGCGCCCTCTGTGCAGTTGCCCAATTTAACCATTTCCTCCCAACACAACGGTAGCTGCCATTTTCTGCAATCTCTCAGACACTGCTTGGTGCACACTAACCTCAGAAACTCAAGGATCTACTCCAGCAAGTGTTGATATCACATGAACATAACAGAATGTTGCTCTTAATGGTGAACCAGAGACTGGAAATTGGGTACATCTGGGTAACTTGGCCTCTCAACTACTGCTGATAATGATTTAATTGATAAATATGACAGCTAAGACCCCATGAAGGAGTTAAGACATGGGATTTGAAACCTCTTTTGCAGTCTTGGGTCAAATCCTACCAGAGTACTAGTTCCTTTAACCATGGAAGCATGTCTTCTCATTTGAAGTGTTGTCATCGGAAATTGCTTCATTGGAACCTACATGTACCCCAATAAAGGCAAATAATTGTCCCTTCCCCTCTTGTATCGGTTGTTGATTGCTTTATATGTTACTCTGTATGCCCAATATATGAAACCCACTTATTGTAAAGAGCTGCGGGATATTTTGGCGCTTTATAAATAAATGTTAATAATAATAATAATTGTACGATAAGAGTTTGCTTGCTTTTGGCACATCATACATGGAGTTCTCCAGATATGCCCAACAACACCTGCACAATCATTGGAAAAGTCTGTAAAAATACCTGCACGTTTTTTTTATCCTGGAAACATAACTGAAACAGACATCAGTGTCAGTATCCTGGCAGAAATCAAAATATTTTGCACGCTGGAAAATGGCACAAACATGGATTACAGGAGTACTAATGGGCAGTTCTTACTTGGCACAAAAAGGAAGGAGACCATGGATTTCCTGGTTAAAATAGGATGTTTTGTATAAGACTACAAAAATATGATATAATATACCATATAATGTATATACCTATTTATTGTAGGTGTATACAATCTGCGGCAGTGTGGCCCACCACTGATGTGTAAACCCCCCCAACACAAAGGGCCTGATTTACTAATCCACGAATCCGAATAGGAAAAATTCGGATTGGAAAATGAACATTTTGCGACTTTTTCGTATTTTTTGAGACTTCTTCGTAGCCGTTACGACTTGCGCGAATTGTCGCGACTTTTTCATAGCCATTATGACTTTCATGAATTGTCGCGACTTTTTCATAGCCATTATGACTTTCATGAATTGTCGCGACTTTTTCATAGCCATTATGACTTTCATGAATTGTCGCGACTTTTTCATTGCCATTACAAATTTCGTGAATTGTCGCGACTTTTTCATAGCCAGTACGACTTTCACGAATTGTCACGACTTTCGTATTGAGCGCTCGAAAAAGTCGCAAAATACCGATCATTACGAAAAAAACGCATTTGGACGCTTTTCGGACGTTTGTGGATTAGTAAATGTGCCCCAAAGTGTATTTAGTGAACAACCTCTTTGAAATCTTAAAATACCTGTCACTCTGGCTGTTCAAAGGCTAATAGTAAGGCTGCAGCATCCCCTTAATCATTTACGATTCCTTTTCCTCCTCTAACCCACACGCCCCCTCCCTCAGGAATTTACTTTGGCTGTTGGCTACTGAGCATGCCCAGTTCTTCTCAGCTCTGGTTACCAAACACACCCTGCATCTAGCAGCCAATGAAGAGATGGCATTGCTGGTTTCCATTGAAACTCTGCTCTAGCTGTGTACTATGGTAAAGAAACATTTTTTTTTCTTCTGACCTCCTCTCTTGAGCTCTTAACCATTACAGGGAACAAACAAAGCAGGACTTTTTATCAGTTCTGCCTGTGTAAGCCTGCATTTATCATTTTATTAACTTACAGCGCACATGTGCTGTTTGCAGATGTAAATGTCACCGAATGTGTGTGAGAGGGAAAATGGTGAAAGCTGCTATCTTTTTTAGGAAAATGTGATGGTGCTGACAACGAAGGGGATATATGCAATACAAATTTGGTGGAGGGGATGTGCCCAAATTATATACATGATAGAAAATGTAGCATTGTCCTTAAATCAGGGATCCCCAACCTTTTTTACCCGTGAGCCACATTCAAATGTAAAAAGACTTGGGGAGCAACAAAGGCATAATACATGTTGTTGTGGGTGCCAAATAAGGGCTGTTATTGGCTATTTGCTAGCCCCTATATGGACTGGAAACCTACAGGATGTTCTGTTTGGTAGTATATCTGGTTTTTATGCAACCAAAACTTGCCCAAAAGCCTGGAATTTAAAAATAAGCCCCTGCTTTGAGGAAACTGGGAGCAACATCCAAGGGGTTGGGGAGTAACATGTTGCTCACGAGCCACTGGTTGGGGACCACTGCCTTAAATGTTGAAAATACTTCTTAAAAGTATAAAGCTTGAAAGAATAATTTTAACATTGGGGTATACTTTACACTCACCCCAGTGTTTGGTTACCACTAGCCTGAGCCTCGAGTGCACAAAGTGACCTATATATAACCAAGCAAAATGAAAGTGCCTAAATGCTCAGACAATTTACTGTCATTTTCTCCTTTTCTTGGCATTTACAGCCTCGCTCCTTGTAACAGGCTCTGCGGCCTTTATAGTGCACTCTGGCATTAACTCAGCTGAACACATGCCCAGCCGATAAAGGAATAAGAGAGTAACTTGCCCATTCAGTAATGATATGCTCATAACATTAATAGATATGGACATAACAGTAAAGCTCCTTCCATCAAACAAAGTAAAATCCTGCAGTAAATAAAGAACCTTCACTACTTTGAGACCTCGAAGAACATGGTAATTCAAACAGTCTGTTATGTGCAATGCTTATTTACTTAAAGTAAAATTGCACATGTTGAATTGATATTTTATGTAATAACAAGTCACAAAGATGAAACACTAGCTGGAAAATAACCAGAATTGTTATGTCTTTTGTTTCCCTGTTACATATGTGTCAGTAGGGAAGTATTTTCCCAGAATAAAAAATACACCGGCCCGGGGACATTTCGGCAGTGCCACCATCTTTCTAACCCTTTCCAGGCATCCTGGCTCACATTTTGGACCTTCCCCACCCCAGTAAATAAGGATTTCCTTGTCTTTTATTCTTTGTTTTCATTGTGTTCTATTAGGTTTGCCCATAATTCCAACAGAATGGTAGGTTCAGTTGCTTCTGATCAAACGGAGTGCATCTGTCTTCCTGTCGCAGGGAAAGCTGACTGTAAATTCCACTGGACAGGGATTAATGTTGCTAATTAAATATACTCTTTGTTTGGGGCTGTGTAAGGTTTGTATGTTGATGGATTGAGTAGGTTGGTTGGTTCCTGATATGATTGACCATAGTGTGTGTAACTGTGCCCTTAGATTATAAGATTGTAAGATGATAGATAGATAGATAGATAGATAGATAGATAGATAGATAGATAGATGATAGATAGATAGATAGACAGATAGATAGATGATAGATAGATAGATGATAGATAGATAGATAGATAGATAGATAGATAGATGATAGATAGATAGATAGATAGATAGATAGATAGATAGATAAAGTTGCGGCTCAGTAACAGTTCCTACTGGCTGGATATTCCTGATATAAGTACAGAAAATATTTAACAATTATTAGTATTTACATTTGCCAGACATTTCTGGCCAAGAGGCAGAATTAAATGAAGGCTTTGGGAGTATCACAAGGAACATTTTGGCCTGGAACCTATTTCCATTCTCTCTCTTAATATCTCTGTTGTGTCTAGAGCTTCTCCTTAAGCATTTATCCTCTCCCTTTTCCAGTCATGACAGTTTGGCTGAGGGCTATGGCTGTGCTGAACTGTAATGATGCTCAAAAAAGTGACAGTGACACCCCAATCCCCAAACTTTGTCTTTTCCACTCAGATCAATGGGAAACGGCTGCAGTAAAAGTGCATCTTTGTCACTGTTTTCAACTCCTGGAAGCAGTAAATGCTCTTACTGAGTGCAAATGTACACGGACTACACTGGAACACGGACTAGTGTGAATAGTGCAATACTGCCTATCTATACACAGCTTCCATGCACAATATCTCAACATTAATTATAATAATTAATAATAAGGGTTATTTACAGCTGAGAAGGCAGTATGCATAAACTGGCCACAATTGGCCATATTTTTGCACTTTGCACTTCTTTGAATTGCTGCAGGTATCTGTGCTCTATTACATCTGCCCCATGAATCCAGTGTTACCTGCATTCTGCAGCACTGTATTCATGAAGGGTGAAAGGGAAGAGGTAGGCTATAGAATCAGTTGGGGATAATAGCCTCTGGGAAGGGACTGGGGCTGTGGGATAGCAGGTATAGTAGGGAGAGATGGTGCCTATAGTAGCAGTGGGATAATAGCCTCTGGGAAGGGACTGTGGCTGTGGGATAGCAGGTATAGTAGGGAGAGATGGTGCCTATAGTAGCAGTGGGGGGATAATAGCCTCTGGGAAGGGACTGGGGCTGTGGGATAGCAGGTATAGTAGGGAGAGATGGTGCCTATAGTAGCAGTGGGGGGATAATAGCCTCTGGGAAGGGACTGGGGCTGTGGGATAGCAGGTATAGTAGGGAGAGATGGTGCCTATAGTAGCAGTGGGGGGATAATAGCCTCTGGGAAGGGACTGGGGCTGTGGGATAGCAGGTATAGTAGGGAGAGATGGTGCCTATAGTAGCAGTGGGGGGATAATAGCCTCTGAGAAGGGACTGGGGCTAAGGGATAGCAGGTATAGTAGGGAGAGATGGTGCCTATAGTAGCAGTGGGGGGATAATAGCCTCTGGGAAGGGACTGGGGCTGTGGGATAGCAGGTATAGTAGGGAGAGGTGGTGCCTATAGTAGCAGTGGGGGGATAATAGCCTCTGGGAAGGGACTGGGGCTGTGGGATAGCAGGTATAGTAGGGAGAGATGGTGCCTATAGTAGCAGTGGGGGGATAATAGCCTCTGGGAAGGGACTGGGGCTGTGGGATAGCAGGTATAGTAGGGAGAGATGGTGCCTATAGTAGCAGTGGGGGATAATAGCCTCTGGGAAGGGATTGGGGCTGTGGGATAGCAGGTATAGTAGGGAGAGATGGTGCCTATAGTAGCAGTGGGGGATAATAGCCTCTGGGAAGGGATTGGGGCTGTGGGATAGCAGGTATAGTAGGGAGAGATGGTGCCTATAGTAGCAGTGGGGATAATAGCCTCTGGGAAGGGACTGGGGCTGTGGGATAGCAGGTATAGTAGGGAGAGATGGTGCCTATAGTAGCAGTGGGGGGGATAATAGCCTCTGGGAAGGGACTGGGGCTGTGGGATAGCAGGTATAGTAGGGAGAGATGGTGCCTATAGTAGCAGTGGGGGGATAATAGCCTCTGGGAAGGGACTGGGGCTGTGGGATAGCAGGTATAGTAGGGAGAGATGGTGCCTATAGTAGCAGTGGGGGGATAATAGCCTCTGGGAAGGGACTGGGGCTGTGGGATAGCAGGTATAGTAGGGAGAGATGGTGCCTATAGTAGCAGTGGGGAGATAATAGCCTCTGGGAAGGGGCCAGGAGCCAGCAGCCCTATTGCACATGGGCAAATGATTATAATTGTGTAGCAGTAAAAGCACGGCATTCAGTGATAACATTGTACCTCTATAAAATAAACACCAGACCTCTGAAGAAGTAAAAGACCTGGCATGAAAACTCAAACTTTATTCAGTTTCCTTTCTCACAACAAATTCTCACAAAAACTCACATGTTAAAAAAGGTTTCCATCCCTCCAGATCTTTTTATTCCCTCCCGGTGTCCTGAAACAACAGTCACTTTTAAGTTCAGCAGGGATACCCATGAGACATCTCACAACTTGTTGTGGTGTTTGGAAGCCAAGTGGAAGGAGATGGGAAGAGACAGCTACATCAGGGCCCCGTGTCTCCTTTTCCTCACCATAAACCCCCCCCCCCCCATACATAATGTATCAGGATAGCTTTGTTTCTCGGCTATTTTTTAAATGTCAATTTACTTGCAGTTCACATGTCCCCTGGAATCCTCCGTCAGCGTTCGGGTAAAATTTTCCATTTAGGTATTTGGTCTTCCTTAATTATTTCTAAGCTGAATTAAAAGGTAATGCCAGTGTTCCAGGTGTTACAATGTGAGGTTTTGTAGGTGACGTTTCTTGGAACACAATGTTCTAATGCCTGTATGCACTTCATTGCCATAGAGATAATAATAGATATAATAATAGAATAATAACGGTTAAGGTGGGCTTCCAAAAAATACTGGGCGTTCATAACTATTATTTGGACACTAGAAACATTTGAGGACTATCTTATAACATTTATGCTCAGGTACAAGGTCATGGTTTAGGTGATGCAGTCAGACTGTATTTTATATTAGTGGTGAGATAAGATAATGATGTAATAAATGTAAAATTCCATCAAATTTAAAGAGGGCTTATTGTATTTAAGATGTAGCCAGAGATACCCAAGGAAATATCCTAGCCTGTCTCTCATAGATATACCTAAGCTTCATTCCTTGAATGGCTCTGATTAAACCAAATTCCAGCACATCTATTAATCTGTTAATCTATCTAGGTCACCTACTGTATCTACCTATGTATATAGATAGGTGAAAAGGCTAGGGAGATACACATATGTAATCTAATTCTTCTATGGAAGCAGAATTACAGCCTCAGGGTCATATCCTGTAGTAAGGATAGTAAGCATTGCTTGAGCAGGCAGTTACAGTTAACTGTGTTAATTGGGACATACACATTAAGATCCTCTCGTTTGGAGGGGTCATCAAACAAGCAGAATTTTCTCCTGCCCCCCAGCTAAGGTTGGTGATATCTGGGCAATTTGATCTTTTGGCCTAAACAATCGAATTATGCCAGAAATAAGAACCATCTTAATGAGAGCTGTATCAATGAGCCAATGCGGTCTCTGATCTGATGGGAAACTCAAACCTGCTCCATCGATACAGCCCAATTATTGCCCATAAATCAGTCAGGGAGGGATGTCAGGGGTCCCCATACATGGGCAGAGAAGCTATGAAGCACTTTAACTTAAATCTACCCATTTATGGCCACCTTTAGTCACATAATCTATCTCCACCCCTAGCACAGTGTATGTACCAGAATAGTTAAAACTTGTCCAAGCTTACTCCAAGCTGGGTCACTAGCTTAATGTCTTCAAGGTGGTTAGGTTTTATGGTAGAACCAGCAAGTCATACTCTGGTACTAAAAGTTTTATTATGGATATTGCTTCGTTATCAGAAGAACTGGAAAAATATTCAGTCTGTGTATGGGCTACACATATTTGAGGGGCAGAAGAATTTACTGCCCAGACCTGTAAAGGACTAGATTGAGTTTACTGAACAAAAGTATGCACACATTCGCAATCACAAGCAAGAATTTGCTTTACTTACACCACTTGTCTTTGTCTCAGAAGGTACCTGGGTGAAGAATGCAATGCGGATAAGAAAGAACTGACCTGGGAAGGCTGGAGTAGCTGGGCTCATGGCTGCAAGAGAGAACACTGCCAGTGCCCCTTGTTTTGGGGGAGGGTAAACATAAAACTGATTGTTTCTAAAAAGCCTTTTCCAGAGGTCTCCCTTGGAGTACACTGAAAATGCAATGGAGAGTTACAACCTCTAATATCAGTAACTCTTTACAGGAATATATATATACAGTGGCTATACAGAGGCTAGCAAGACCTATTGGCTTAGGGCAGGGGTCCCCAACCTTTCTTACTCATGAGCCACAGTCAAATGTAAAAAGACTTGGAGAGCAACACAAGCACCATAAAAGTTCATGGAGGAGCCAAATAAGGGCTGTGATTGGCTATTAGGGGCCTCTATGCACCCTATCAGCTTACAGGGGCTTTATTTGGTAGGAAATCTTGTTTTTATTCAACCAAAACTTGCCCCCAAGTCAGGAATTCAAAAATAACTCCCTGGTTTGGGGGCACTGAGAGCAACATCCAAGGGGTTGGGGAGCAACATGTTGCCCCTGAGCCACTGGTTGGGGATCACTGGCTTAGGGCATTGGCACCCACAGCTTTAGTGAGGAGTGAATGTGTCCCATTTTGCTTCACTGAAACACTTGCAAAACTGAGGGAAAATTCATGAACTGGCAAAAATTTGTGAAACACTAAAGCATTAAAGTCAAGGGGCGTTTTTTTGCACCCACTTTTTTTCACCGCTACTCACCGGCATTTTTCTGCAGCAACTTTTTTTATCTGCAACTTTGTCTGTGCAGAACACATTGGAGTGAATGGACCACTTTTTGCAGCAAAATATTCACAAATGGGGAAATGCTGAATTTCACTATAAATCCCTATGTAGCATTGGTTGGCTTACTTGGTGAATATTACTCTAAAAGAAACACAGGGAAACTGGTAGAAATAAATCAAGAATCATTTTTTTTACCTCAGGGTGGATATTTTCCATGGTGTCTAGAGAAAGAAAGAGAGAGAAATCTGAACCTTTTAACAGTGGGAAGGAGTTATCCTATGGGTTTTATATAATTGTAATGCACCGAGTAATGCTTTTAGGTATTTCCATTTCATGTTCTTGTTTGCATGTGTTCAAGTCGCAATGCTCTTTTGTAATTCTGAAGGTGACTTACAGTACAATAAAGCCTTGACAACCCAAAAGTCAAATATTAAATGGATATTAATGGATTTTAATAGATTTTCTCCCATTGGCTTTGAAGTCTCTAACAATGTGCTATAGGAGGCCACATATAAGGTCTCGGGTACCAGTGTGGTTTCCTGCCTTTGGAATAATATTACTTCCAATCCATAATGTGTCTTTAATGTGCATCCTACACACGCTGAAAGTGCGAGTGGGGGAGACTGGATGTGATTGTCTAGCAGCAGGATAATACTTCTACAGTCTTACAATTGCTAAGCTATCTTTAATTATCATGCTAAAAATACTGTGAACTGAACAAAGAAAGAAAAAAAAGAATAAAAGAGCAAAAGATAAAATAAAAGAAAGTTATATTTCTTGAAATGTGACCTATTTGTATCTTTTCATTGTATAGGAATAGATCTGTGACTGCACCCTGGGCTGGAACATTAGAACATCCAGATTCAAGTCGGGGCTGATAACAGTAGAAAAATAATTGGGTCTTCTTGTTACTTTGCACCACTATGTGATTATTGTGACTGACCAGTGCAAATATGTAGTTTCAATAATAGATATTTCTTATTGTTTCCATTGTTTTCCACTGGTCTAAAGAAAACTTAGACCAGTGGTTGTGGGACAATTCAGCCTTAGTGGTTCATATACAAACAAAAGAGGTTCTCTGCACTCACTCATAATCAATACTGTATATACTCGAGTATAAGCCTAGTTTTTCAGCACCCAAAATGTACTAAAAACGTCACCCTCGGCTTCTACTCGAGTTGGGTGCCATGGGTCCCTCCAGACTAGCACCCTCTCTCCTTTGTGTGCAAATTAGGCCCCCCGCAACCAGACCCTCCAGTGCCCTGGCCCACTCCCAAATTCATCCTCATCTACCATCCTCGCCTGTCCCATTCTGCACTAGACATTGCACTATATATAGTTTTGAAGGATTTTAACTCTTTGTATTTTAGCTTGGTTGCTGATTGAGCTAAGGGGGTAGTACTCTTAAGGTATCATTGTTGATACCATATTGTTTTTGTTGACCCTCTACTCTGCTTACAGAGCTAGTTTACTGTTTTTGAGTGAGTATAGGACTGGCCAGACCAGGGGTGAGTGAGTATAGGACAGGCCAGACCAGGGGTGAGTGAGTATAGGACAGGCCAGACCAGGGGTGAGTGAGTGTAGGACAGGCCAGGCCGGGGGTGAGTGAGTGTAGGACAGGCCAGACCGGGGGTGAGTGAGTGTAGGACAGGCCAGACCGGGGGTGAGTGAGTGTAGGACAGGCCAGACCGGGGGTGAGTGAGTGTAGGACTGGCCAGACCGGGGGTGAGTGAGTGTAGGACAGGCCAGACCGGGGGTGAGTGTGGGACTGGCCAGACCGGGGGTGAGTGTAGGACAGGCCAGACCGGGGGTGAGTGTAGGACAGGCCAGACCGTGGGTGAGTGTAGGACTGACCAGACCGGGGGTGAGTGAGTGTAGGACAGGCCAGACCGGGGGTGAGTGAGTGTAGGACAGGCCAGACTGGGGGTGAGTGAGTGTAGGACAGGCCAGACCGAGGGTGAGTGAGGGTAGGACAGGCCAGACCGGGGGTGAGTGAGTGTAGGACTGGCCAGACCGGGGGTGAGTGAGTGTAGGACTGGCCAGACCGGGGGTGAGTGAGTGTAGGACTGGCCAGACCGGGGGTGAGTGAGTGTAGGACTGGCCAGACCGGGGGTGAGTGAGTGTAGGACTGGCCAGACCGGGGGTGAGTGAGTGTAGGACTGGCCAGACCGGGGGTGAGTGAGTGTAGGACAGGCCAGACCGGGGGTGAGTGAGTGTAGGACTGGCCAGACCGGGGGTGAGTGAGTGTAGGACTGGCCAGACCGGGGGTGAGTGAGTGTAGGACAGGCCAGACCGGGGGTGAGTGAGTGTAGGACTGGCCAGACCGGGGGTGAGTGAGTGTAGGACTGGCCAGACCGGGGGTGAGTGAGGGTAGGACTGGCCAGACCGGGGGTGAGTGAGGGTAGGACTGGCCAGACCGGGGGTGAGTGAGTGTAGGACAGGCCAGACTGGAGGTGAGTGAGGGTAGGACTGATTATGGGTGAGTGCAGAGAGCCTTTTTTGTCTGTATATGAATATTGTGGTTGCAGCCTTATTGCATCCCCAACTAATGGTTTAAAACTTAGTGGTGAACACCCTTTGTTCCCCCTAAATGGTTCCACCATTTTCCAGACACTCTTAGACCATAACAATTACAAATATAAAAAAAAAGTTGATGTATCAGCCATTCTCCCATAGTTCCAAGAATTTATAGGGCATCTGATAATTGTTTGCCCAAAATCTCACTCTAATTTGCCTTCAAGCAGGACTTCTTCCCCAAACCAGCAACCCTCCCCTGCCCCCCGCACCCCAACCCCCCATCCCCCGTCCCCCGCCCCTGCTGCAAGCTATTCAGTTTGGGAACCAGTGTTTTGACCAAGGGTCCACTTTTCAATATAGGTACTTGGGCCCACCATGGTGTTTCCTGGTAACTTGGTGGGTCAGTTAGATACTGGTTGAAAACTCTCGTTTTCAGCAAAACAAATGGTAGATCTCACAGAGTGATTTATACCAAATATAAGGGTAATACAATATAAGAATCAAAAGAAAAAATATCCAGAAACTCAAAATATATCCATAAATCTTTTATCATTATGATCTGAATAACCTTTTTTTGCTATTATGGATACATCTTGAGTCGCTGGATACTATTGGCCCTTGGTTCTAGGGGTTGTGTCCTGCTCTCATTGGTTTATTGATGGAGCCACCGATACACTATATAGAGATAGTGTAATGCAATACAAGCACAAAATCCACTCCAACTCTATATACCCAAAGCGGGTAGCATGTATTGGTCAACAGTTTGAAAGAAAACATATTATTGATTGCTGGTGGTCACTATGCCTGGATCAACCTTTGTATCTGTTATTCAATTATCTCCCAAAGAAAAAGATAATAGGTACAAAGCCTGCTCCGGGTTTACCAACCAATTCCATCAAAAACCAACTAGTACATGCTACCTGCTGATTGGTTGCTATGGGATACTAGACCTGTAGAATGTTTTCTACCTGTTATTACAGTCTCTCATAAATGTAGATGTTTAGTTCTTAAATAAACTTGTTTACTGTGATTTGCTTGCTGTGTTTTTAGACTAAAGGGTTACAATAAAGTCAGCATTTCTGCCTGCAACTAAAAAATGTTTATTTTTACAGCCCTCTCCAGAACACATTATAGTATTATATTTTCTTTCCAATACAGGTTTCCAAGCACTTTGCATGTCTGAGTTCATTATCGCCTTACAGGCAGATAGGTTAGTGGTTATTGGGTCTCATAAATGTACCATGTGATTTAACTTTTGTTCCAGCATTTTGATCACTGTTCCCTCTTAAATTTTATCACCGGAGAGGTGCCCGGTACATATATTAATGCTTGCCAAAAGCCCGCTGCACCTCTTACAATAAAAATATATGAAGGAATGTAGTGCTGTAGAAATCTGTAGAAATGTTACTTACAATAAATCCATCTGCTTTATTTTGGATAGGTAAAGTCAGGCACAGGGTCCTTGTTACGCTGAGAATAATTCTCATGAAATATCTGTTACCCACTTCTGAGTGGCCCTAGGAAGGTTATACAGGTACAGGTACTGTATATCAACCTGCATTGGTATTTCTATACAGGTATGTTATCTGGAAACTCATTATCCGGAAAGCTCCAAATTACGGAGAGACTATCTCCCATAGACTCCATTATAAGCAAATAATTCTAATTTTTAAACATGATTCCCTTTTTCTCTGTAATAATAAAACAGTACCTGTACTTGATCCCAACTAAGATATAATTACCCCTTATTGGGGGCAGAACAGCCCTATTGGGTTTATTTAATGGTTAAATGATTCCCTTTTCTCTGTAATAATAAAACAGTACCTGTACTTGATCCCAACTAAGATATAATTACCCCTTATTGGGGCAGAACAGTCCTATTGGGTTTATTTAATGGTTAAATGATTCCCTTTTCTCTGTAATAATAAAACAGTACCTGTACTTGATCCCAACTAAGATATAATTACCCCTTATTGGGGCAGAACAGCCCTATTGGGTTTATTTAATGGTTAAATGATTCCCTTTTCTCTGTAATAATAAAACAGTACCTGTACTTGATCCCAACTAAGATATAATTACCCCTTATTGGGGCAGAACAGCCCTATTGGGTTTATTTCATGGTTAAATGATTCCCTTTTCTCTGTAATAATAAAACAGTACCTGTACTTGATCCCAACTAAGATATAATTACCCCTTATTGGGGCAGAACAGCCCTATTGGGTTTATTTAATGGTTAAATGATTCCCTTTTCTCTGTAATAATAAAACAGTACCTGTACTTGATCCCAACTAAGATATAATTACCCCTTATTGGGGGCAGAACAGCCCTATTGGGTTTATTTCATGGTTAAATGATTCCCTTTTCTCTGTAATAATAAAACAGTACCTGTACTTGATCCCAACTAAGATATAATTACCCCTTATTGGGGCAGAACAGCCCTATTGGGTTTATTTCATGGTTAAATGATTCCCTTTTCTCTGTAATAATAAAACAGTACCTGTACTTGATCCCAACTAAGATATAATTACCCCTTATTGGGGCAGAACAATCCTATTGGGTTTATTTAATGGTTAAATAATTCCCTTTTCTCTGTAATAATAAAACAGTACCTGTACTTGATCCCAACTAAGATATAATTACCCCTTATTGGGGGCAGAACAGCCCTATTGGGTTTATTTAATGGTTAAATGATTTCCTTTTCTCTGTAATAATAAAACAGTACCTGTACTTGATCCCAACTAAGATATAATTACCCCTTATTGGAGGCAGAACAGCCCTATTGGGTTGATTTATTTTTTAAATGATTTTTTAGTAGACTTAAGGTATGAAGATCTAAATTACGGAAAGCCGGAAAACCCCAGATTCCCAGCATTCTGGATAATGGGTCCCATACCTGTACAATGATGATAACAATAATAATACAGAGTTTAATGGTTCCCCCCCAGGGAAGTAATGTTCACTCAAATGCATTTTTTAATTAGAAGTGGGTGATATATTCAACTTGATGGACATGAATCATTTTTAACCTGAATAATGATGATATTATGTATGTAAGCTGATGTCATTGCTGATTAGGAAGAGATATGCTGGATATAGCAGGTTGCTGTGGTGCCATATACATGATATATATAGATATATTCATGCTAGTTTCTTGATGTAGACAGATAGGCCTTGACATATGTGACACACCAGGCACAGTGACTGAAAAATCATTAAGACAACAAATAGTGGCGGATGGGAAGAGCAAAGTGAAAAGGTCACATTCGCAAATAAAACTCGCAATAGATGATATATAAAGGGAGACAAAATGCGATGACAGCGTTGGGTGCAACCTGATTTACTGTGATCCCTACAGGAGTCAGTGAAGGGGCCCAGTCTCAAAGCCGAGAGCTCCTGGCAGCTAATTTACTGCTCTGGGTTTTTTTCTTTAAATCAAACATCTGATTGGCTGCTATAGGTTTTTATAACTGAGGAAAATATTGCTATTTTTACAGAATTGTACCTTCCAGTATGAGACTTTATAGATTGTGCAGCGAGGAAATCGGTAACCAAGGGACTTTCAGTTAATATCCCAGAAATACAGTTGAAGAAGGTCTTTGTGAATTTACTATTAAAATTTGCTATTCTTATAAATTAATAGGGAGAGTCAGGCCAAGATGCCATATGTGCCCAACTCACCGCCTTCCCCACTAGCCTGCCTGCAGTGGTAACTATACAGGCAGGGTCGGACTGGGGGGTGCAGGGCCCACCGGCCGAGTCCCCTAACCCCCCCCACTGGGGCCCCCCCTAACCCCCCACAGGGTCCCCCACCCGACGTCCTCCCCCGAGCGTGCATAAGTTTAACATGTCAGTGGAGCAACGGTTGGGCAGGGGGAGTGTCGGCAAGGGTCGGGTCTGGGCCCAGTCCAACCCTGTATACAGGAGGCAAATCTCGCAGTCGTGGGGAAGGATGGGGGGTACATGTGGGGCCGAACCACGGGATCTGCTTCCTCTATAGCTGAAAAGAAGTGCCCCTACCCAGCTGCTCTCCTACCTGCCAGTGGTGAGGGGGGACACAGGCAGGAGGGAGACATAAGCGAGTGGGCAGGCAGGGGCGGGGAGTGGGTGGGTAGGCAGAGGCGGGGAGTGGGTGGGCAGACAGGGGCGGGGAGTGGGTGGGCAGACAGGGGCGGGGAGTGGGTGGGCAGACAGGGGCGGGGAGTGGGTGGGCAGACAGGGGCGGGGAGTGGGTGGGCAGACAGGGGTGGGGAGTGGGTGGGCAGTAGATCAGCTTTGGAAAGCTGTGTACTGGGCCCCTCCAAAGATTTTTTTGCAGAGGGGCCCAGCACAAGCTAATTACACCGCTGGCCTGCTTGCTCATTTGCCCCCAAATCCCAGCTCTGTCTCAGTCTTGCATTCAACAAAGGCCTGGGCCTAGGACCCTAGATATCCCCCCCATTTGCATCCTAGGCAAATGCCTCTGCTCCCCCCCAACATGGTGTCAGCCCTGCTAACAGAGGAAGCATTTTTTTGTTAAGTCAAATGTCCTTTATAATGAGCGACTGCAATGAAAAAGCCCAGAAAGGAATACAATTTTATTGTGTCTTTTAAAATATGGGATTTTACAAAAACTAGATTTATTTTGCAATAGAAAGCTGCCCTTTCTGCGCATAAAAATGAATCACATAAAAATGAAACAGATGTAATTTGTAGTATTCATTCTAATTCTAATAGCATGAATTTAACCTCTGGAAACGTGCTCTAGAGTCCGAGAGTAAAACATAATAAGCTTGCTGTTACTGGGGCTCATTTATCATGGCGGGATACAGCGCAATAAAAGCGCACTTGCCCTGTTCTGCTTTCAACATTTGCCTATTGGTGCAGCTCTTTTGTTACAATTACTTTGGAAACTGTTTCATACGCAGTACAGGTATAGGTCCCGTTATCCGGAAACCTGTTATGCAGAAAGTTTCGAATTATGGGAAGGCCATTTCCTATAGACTCCATTTTAAACAAATAATTATTTTTAGAAATGATTCCCTTTTCTCTGTAATAATAAAACAGTACCTGTACTTGATCCCAACTAAGATATAATTACCCCTTATTGGGGCAGAACAGTCCTATTGGGTTTATTTAATGGTTAAATGATTCCCTTTTCTCTGTAATAATAAAACAGTACCTGTACTTGATCCCAACTAAGATATAATTACCCCTTATTGGGGGGCAGAACAGCCCTATTGGGTTTATTTCATGGTTAAATGATTCCCTTTTCTCTGTAATAATAAAACAGTACCTGTACTTGATCCCAACTAAGATATAATTACCCCTTATTGGGGCAGAACAGCCCTATTGGGTTTATTTAATGGTTAAATGATTCCCTTTTCTCTGTAATAATAAAACAGTACCTGTACTTGATCCCAACTAATATAATTTTTTAGTAGACTTAAGGTATGGAGATCCAAATTATGGAAAGATCCATTATCCGGAAGACCCTAGGTCCTGAGCATTCTGGATAACAGATCCCATACCTGTACTACCTAATAAATAGAGAGAGACAGAGATAGAGACAGAGAGAGACATATATATATGTATATATGTATGGGACCCGTTATCCAGAATGCTCGGGACTGGGGTTTTCCAGCTAAGGGGTCTTTCCATAATTCACATCTCCTACTTTAAGTCTGCTAATAAAATTATTTAAACAGTAATTAAACCCAATAGGGCTGTCCTGCCCCAATAAGGGGTAATTATATCTTAGTTGGGATCAAGTACAGGTACTGTTTTATTATTACAGAGAAAAGGGAATCATTTAACCATTAAATAAACCCAATAGGGCTGTTCTGCCCCCAATAAGGGGTAATTATATCTTAGTTGGGATCAAGTACAGGTACTGTTTTATTATTACAGAGAAAAGGGAATAATTTAACCATTAAATAAACCCAATAGGGCTGTTCTGCCCCAATAAGGGGTAATTATATCTTAGTTGGGATCAAGTACAGGTACTGTTTTATTATTACAGAGAAAAGGGAATCATTTAACCATTAAATAAACCCAATAGGGCTGTTCTGCCCCAATAAGGGGTAATTATATCTTAGTTGGGATCAAGTACAGGTACTGTTTTATTATTACAGAGAAAAGGAAATCATTTAACCATTAAATAAACCCAATAGGGCTGTTCTGCCCCCAATAAGGGGTAATTATATCTTAGTTGGGATCAAGTACAGGTACTGTTTTATTTTTACAGAGAAAAGGGAATCATTTAACCATTAAATAAACCCAATAGGGCTGTTCTGCCCCCAATAAGGGGTAATTATATCTTAGTTGGGATCAAGTACAGGTACTGTTTTATTATTACAGAGAAAAAGGAAACCATTTTCAAAAATGTGAATTATTTGATTAAAATGGAGTCTATGGGAGATGGCCTTTCTGTAATTCGGAACTTTCTGGAATATGTATTTGATACCTGTACTAGGGATGCTCCGAATCCAAGAGTTCGGCCAAGATTCAGGCATTTTTAGCAGGATTTACATTCGGCCGAATCCACGCTCCTGGCCAAACCGAATCTGAATCCTTCAAATCACGGTTCCGTATTCTAAGTTACATATGAAAATTAGGAATTGGAATCAGTTTGGTATGTGGACAAAGGATTCGGGGTTCGGCAGAATCTGAAAATAGTGGATTTGGTGCATCCCTAATGCATACCCAGGGTCAGACTGGG
This sequence comes from Xenopus tropicalis, assembly GCF_000004195.4. Classification (NCBI taxonomy): domain Eukaryota; kingdom Metazoa; phylum Chordata; class Amphibia; order Anura; family Pipidae; genus Xenopus; species Xenopus tropicalis. The sequence continues at coordinate 137,105,057 of NC_030682.2, forward strand.
ATGGCGGGGTTCTGGGAAAAAAACTTGGTGGCCCCAATATCCACTCAGCTCCCTTCCCCTGTTGCACCTAAGATAAATATAATGTATGGGTGCTTGGAGGGGAGGGCGTTGTTCAGGAGGTTGGAGCCCCTGGGGGTTGTGGGGGCCCAACACTGTGCGTAGCCATGGGTGCACCCTGCTATAGCTCCCATATGTTATTATAACAATGCATAAAGCCCAGCAGCAGAGTGGTCAGGGCATCATATGGTGCATAATAAAGGCAAAGTAAAGAAGCACAAAGAGATATACAGCTATCAACTGAATATAGGCCTTGGTAAAGCTGAATATGTTTCATTTGAAGTGACTTAAGCAGTCATCTCTTTGGTCCCATAATTTCATTTATTACCCATTAAAATGCAAACAACATATTTCTCTTAAATGAAATAAACATGATATTTTCCCAGGTGCAGCTGCTCACAGCACATAACAATGTGTCGCTCACTCGCATTCTCTCATTGTGTCGTTTTCACCTGCCAACTCTAATCAAACGCAAGGACAATCATAAATATCTGGGAACGTCAGGATCGGTATTGTGCGGATGATTTGCAAGTCGAATGCACGCCATGTGCGGGTAAAATCATTACTTATCAGCGGAGACTTGACAAAACACGGGACATCGGATTCATAAGACTTATTTTCCTTATATTTGATGTTGAAAGGCTGGGGGAAGAGGCGAGAGATGTGATAAAACTTTTAAGTGCATCAGAAGTGCGTTATTTTCTTGTTTTTACTTCTCACCTTATTGAAATGCAGATCTATTTAATTGTATTGATCACACGTTCTCACCATGGGAGTCAACCACATACTGACAATTCTCATATTGAAAGGAAAACTACACCCCCAGAATGAATACGTAACCAACAGACAGTTTATATCATATTAAGTGACCTATTAAAGAATCTTGCCAAACTGGAATATATATATCAGTAAATATTGCCCTTTTACATCCTTTCCCTTGAGCCGCCATTTAGTGATGGGCTGTGTGCTCCCTCAAAGATCAGCTGACAGGAAATAATGCAGCTCTAACTGTAACAGGAAGTAGTGTGGGAGTAAAAGGCAGAACTCTGCCCACTGATCAGGAAATCATGTTGGTGGCAAATCACTCTTAATCCCATGATGCGCCATGGCCCTTTAAGAGCATATCAGTTCTCTCAACATTTTTAGTAGAAAACCCATCCCATGTGAATGATAAGCACCCACGTTGAGTAGAGGGTAGTGATGGGCGAAAAGTTTCGCCAGGCATGGATTTGCAGCGAATTTCCGCGTTTCACCATTGGCGGATTGTTTCGCAAAACGGATGAAAAATTTCGCCGCGGAAAAATTTGCCGCACGTCCAAAAATTGTCACTGGCGTTAAAAAAGAATAGTCGCGGGCGACGAAACAATAGCTGCGACGAAATAATAGCCGCGGGCGACAAAATAATAGCCGCGCGACAAAACAATAGCTGCGAGCGACAAAACAATAGCCGCGGGCGACAAAACAATAGCTGCAGGCAACAAAACAATAGCCATGCGACAAAATAATAGCCACGGGCGACAAAATAATAGCCACGGGCGACGAAACAATAGCCGGACGACGAAACAATAGCCGCACGACAAAATAATAGCTGCGGGCGATGAAACAATAGCTGCGGGCGACAAAATAATAGCCACGGGCGACAAAATAATAGCCACGGGCGATGAAACAATAGCCGGGCGACAAAATAATAGCCACGGGCGACAAAATAATAGCCGCAGGCAATGAAACAATAGCCGGGCGACAAAATAATAGCCGCGGATCTTTTGAAAGATTCGCAAATTTTTCGGCAAAGCGAAACGGAACAGATTCGCTCATCACTAGTAGAGGGCATTTACCCAGTATGGCACAACCCTGAGCGTGCTGCCCAGCAAATCTGCTGGAATCTGCTGGTAATTGACACAAAACAATAACCATGATGGGCAACAGGCTCGCTCAGTACCTAATTAGCTGGGCCGTACCATTACCAAGCCTTTTCCTGGTGTAACCCCCAATAAACTATAATGGACAAGCAATATAGTGTCTCCCTCATCCGGTTTTGGATGCACCTGACACGGACAATTAAGTGGGATTTTCCAGAGAAAACACTTTGCTGTCAAAGCCTCGTTCCCTTTGTTCCGCAGAGTCGCTCAGTAGGATAACCTCACTTCTACATGGCATTTCTCAAGCTCCGATAGTAATAGGGATCCATTACTCATAATCTTCGGCTAGCCCCGCTCACTGACAGATATTCCATTTTTTTAATTATCGGAATGAAAATAGAATTTTTCAGTTGCCTCTATGTCATGTCTTTATATAAAAAAAAAAAAACACGGATACGGAAAAAAGATATGTACATGTGAATGTGTAAAGATTTGTATCGTGCAGCTCTGCAAATAGAATGGGCGTCTCCTGGGAGAGAAGGAAGGAGAAACATTAACGTTTCTATTCTATATTCAATATTTCAGTAATAGAAAAATATATTTGTGTGTGAATTTCACCCTACTGTCATTAATAAGGATATTAGATGTCACAGAGGAGCTCTGTAACCCTAACACACAAGCCTAAGGTCACCTCCAGTATCCTTACAAATGACTGTTACATATACATTATACAGTATACCATGCATTCTGGGGTTTTTTGTAGTTAAATGTAAGTATAGATGTATGTTTTTTGGAGAGGAGACCATTAGGACCAAAATGTTGACTTAAAAGCGTGGTTTACCTTTAAGTTAACTTTTACTATGCTATAGAAGGCCAATTCTAAGAAAATTTTCAATTGGTCTTCATTATTTATTTATTTGTTACAGTATTTGAATTATTTACCTTCTTTTTTCTGACTCCAGCTTTCAAATGGGGGTCACTGACCCCGGCAGCCAAAAAACCGTTGCTCCCTGAGTCTACATTTTCATTATTATTGTTACTTTTTATTCCTTATATTTTTATTCAGACACTCTCCTATTCATATTCCTGTCTCCAATTTAAACAACAACCTGTTTGCTAAGTTTATAAGGCAGGGTTGGACTGGGCCGCCAGGACACCAGGAAAATACCCGTTGGGCCCCGGCCCTAGTGGGCCCCAGCGGCCCAGACCCGACCCTGTTGCTGCTTCCCCTGGCCGCCAATGTCCTCCCCTGATGCATTTCACAAATGCGCATTCAGGGGAGGACGTCTGGTGCACCCGCTGCAGGGGCCCCCGCCGCGCACCCCTAACTCCCCCCCCCCCCGGGGTCATAAAAAATGACTTTGTGTATAGAGGCACAGAATTGTCAAGAACAGGGTTGGACTGGGGGGCCCCGCACAGGAGCCCCCCAGACGTCCTCCCCTGAGCACGCATAAGTTTAACACGTCAGGGGAAGAATGGTCGGCAGGGGAAGTGCTGGCAAGGATCGGGTCTGGGCCGCTGGGGCCCACTAGGGTGGGGCCCACCGGGTTTTTTCCTGGTGTCCCGGCGGCCCAGTCCGACCCTGGTTGAGAATATCATTGTATGATGCAGGAGCACCTGTTGTTTAGAAAAGGTTTCCATGTACATTTGGTCAAATAATGTTCTTTAAAAAATCTATGATCCAAGTTACGTGTTTGATGCCTATGTGGCTAGGAAACAGTAGGCAGCAGCTGGAAGGGTGAGATTTAGCTCCCTACCTATCCGCAGCTCAGCGGGAATGTTACCTAGTTATATGTACTGCATTAGTCCCGTGGCGCTTCCCCTGTCTGTTTGGTAACAATACATGGATAATTATGTAAAGAATGAAGCTTCTTCCCCTTCTTATCTGTGGCTGAATGATCAGATAAGCAAAAGCCCATTCATCTTTCTGACATTCTTTTGTATTAACTTGGCCAAAGATGCCAAAGTATGATTGCTAGTTGGGAAATGAACCTCACTGCTCTGAAATGAATTATTCTCACCTAGTTCCCTGGGGAAGGCTGGATGGCCACCAACGGGCAGTGACGGGAAAAGCAAATCTCCAGCTTGACTGGAAATCATCATCTCCTGCAGAAGAGACGACACCGAGCTCATTTATTAGCGGGAAGGGAAGGTAAGTCCAGACCTGCTATCCGGACCGACGTGACAGTTGAATTTACTGAGGACCCTGTGGAAATAAATGTGTTAAGGTGAAACAAAGCTACGAGGCCATATTGGAACCTACAGCTTAATCCGAGCCCTTCTGACCCTAAACCTTACTTACACGTCCTGATAATTACTTCCTACCTGGATACTGATGCACCAGGGTCATTTATCGTCTGCCTTCAGCGGGATCATAGGAGTTGGACGTAAGCAACAATTGGATACAAATTGGGAATCTAGCACTTATGTACTAAAGATAACAAGTACAACATAGTGTATCCTGCCCAATTCCCAGCCAGACTGTACAATCGTCTCTGTTTGTTTCCCCCTAGAACAACAGATTGATAAAACCATACTTCAACTGCACTAAATGTAACCTTCCAAAACGGGACAAAACACGACCATGTGATTACAGGGTATGGTGGGTTTATTGGATGAAAAGCTGACCTTAGAAGTGCATGGGAGGCATCAATTGCTCCAGATTCCCTGTAGAATAATCCACAGATCAGCAAGATTTGTCCATTCACATAGGTGACCATATGTACGTACTAACGTAACTTTATTTATAAAGCGCTACTAGGATACGCATTGCTGTACAATATGGGACCAGTTTGTAGTAATTGTATAACTATCTGACCCATCTCTGCCACCACTTGCCTGAACCCTGGAATCTGTTAGATCCATTGCAATCTGGTTTCCGGCCTGCGCCAAAGGTCACTTGTCCATAATAATCCTCATTGACCTATCATTTGCATTTGATAAGTTGACCACTTTCTTGTGCAAATGCTGCAGGCACTTGGTATCCACAAAATCATGGCTGTGTCCTGGCTCTCATCCTTTTAACCCATCATTCAACAAAAACTCATCTCCAGTTCCACTTAATGTAGGGGGTGCCGCAATGCTCTGTACTTATTGTTATTCTCCCTGTAAGCTCTCTCTTTGGGAGATCTCATCCACTCATTTTGCTTTAAATATCATCTGTATGCTGATGATATCTAAATATATTTGTCAAACCCTCAGGGCTGGACCTAGGGGTGGGCAGAAGAGGCACCTGCCTAGGGCACAATGGTGGGAAAGAACAAGGCAGGTACCTCTTCTGCCCACCACTCATCCAGGCTCTCTTGCCCCCACTTGTAACCAGTGCTCCCACCCCACAACATCAATGCACATGGGCACACTTGTTAGCGTGCAGGCACACGGGCGGGAGCGGGGTCTAGGTGGCCAGTCAAGTTGCCTCCATTAACAGCTAAAAATTATGCTAAAATGTCTGACTCCCTCTTAGCAATCTCCAACTCAAACTGAACCAAAACTGAACTGATCGTCTTTCCTCCTAAACCTAGCCCTACTCCCCCTTTACTATCTCTATAGATGGCATGCTCATTATCCCTGTCAACTCAGCACAGTGTTTGGGGGGTAGTATTGGACTCCTCCTATTAGTGCCTATAAGTTGCATTGCCCCCTTTTTGTTCTATTAATGTATTAATGATGTACTGTACTGCGCTATATGTTGCATACATTCTCCTGATGAAGGTCCTGGTATAGGACCAAAACGTTGAGTATCCTGCATGTGTTTTCTATCTAAATAAACTTATTTCTGTATTTTTTTTAAAAACCTGAGTGCAACAGCTTTGTTCATTCTTTAAAAATGAACATTATACATATAATGGCCAGTCTCTTACCATGCATTTTTAAAATGTACAGGGCACAATGATGTGTTTTTGCCCAATGTTCTTGTTTATATCTCATTAGATGTTCTTGTTTATATCCCATAGCTCAGTATTGGCTATGCACAATATACTCAGCACTCAGCGCTGCACTTGTCTTGTATATGTTACATAAACAATGGAATCTTTATGAGCATCATATTAGGGCTTGCAAACTGTGTGTGTGTATATATATATACAGTGGTGTGAAAAACTATTTGCCCCCTTCCTGATTTCTTATTCTTTTGCATGTTTGTCACACTTAAATGTTCATCTGCTCATCAAAAACCATTTACTATTAGTCAAAGATAACATAATTGAACACAAAATGCAGTTTTTAAATGAAGGTTTACGTTATTAAGGGAGAAAAAAAACTCCAAATCTACATGGCCCTGTGTGAAAAAGTGATTGCCCCCCTTGTTAAAAAATAACTTAACTGTGGTTTATCAATTTCAATTTTCAATTTCAATATCAATTTCTGTAGTCACCCCCAGGCCTGATTACTGCCACACCTGTTTCAATCAAGAAATCACTTAAATAGGAGCTACCTGACACAGAGAAGTAGCCCAAAAGCACCTCAAAAGCTAGACATCATGCCAAGATCCAAAGAAATTGAGGAACAAATGAGAACAAAAGTAATTAAGATCTATCAGTCTGGTAAAGGTTATAAAGCCATTTCTAAAGCTTTGGGACTCCAGCGAACCACAGTGAGAGCCATTATCCACAAATGGCAAAAACATGGAACAGTGGTGAACCTTCCCAGGAGTGGCCGGCCGACCAAAATTACCCCAAGAGCGCAGAGACAACTCATCCGAAAGGCCACAAAAGACCCCAGGACATCTAAAGAACTGCAGGCCTCACTTGCCTCAATTAAGGTCAGTGTTCACGACTCCACCATAAGAAAGAGACTGGGCAAAAACGGCCTGCATGGCAGATTTCCAAGGCGCAAACCACTTTTAAGCAAAAAGAACATTATGGCTCGTCTCACTTTTGCTAAAAAACATCTCAATGATTGCCAAGACTTTTTGGAAAATATCTTGTGGACCGACGAGACAAAAGTTGAACTTTTTGGAAGGTGCGTGTCCCGTTACATCTGGCGTAAAAGTAACACAGCATTTCAGAAAAAGAACATCATACCAACAGTAAAATATGGTGGTGGTAGTGTGATGGTCTGGGGTTGTTTTGCTGCTTCAGGACCTGGAAGGCTTGCTGTGATAGATGGAACCATGAATTCTACTGTCTACCAAAAAATCCTGAAGGAGAATGTCCGGCCATCTGTTCGTCAACTCAAGCTGAAGCGATCTTGGGTGCTGCAGCAGGACAATGACCCAAAACACACCAGCAAATCCACCTCTGAATGGCTGAAGAAAAACAAAATGAAGACTTTGGAGTGGCCTAGTCAAAGTCCTGACCTGAATCCTATTGAGATGTTGTGGCATGACCTTAAAAAGGCGGTTCATGCTAGAAAACCCTCAAATAAAGCTGAATTACAACAATTCTGCAAAGATGAGTGGGCCAAAATTCCTCCAGAGCGCTGTAAAAGACTCATTGCAAGTTATCGCAAACGCTTGATTGCAGTTATTGCTGCTAAGGGTGGCCCAACCAGTTATTAGGTTCAGGGGGCAATTACTTTTTCACACAGGGCCATGTAGGTTTGGATTTTTTTTCTCCCTAAATAATAAAAACCCTCATTTAAAAACTGCATTTTGTGTTTACTTGTGTTATCTTTGACTAATAGTTAAATGTGTTTGATGATCAGAAACATTTTGTGTGACAAACATGCAAAAGAATAAGAAATCAGGAAGGGGGCAAATAGTTTTTCACACCACTGTATATGTATATATATTTGTATGAAAAATTAGCACTCCAAAGATTATTACATCTATTTTTCCTTCATTTGCCCCCAGGCCAGATGATCCATGGGGTTATGGAAGTGCATCTCTTGCAACTTGTCTCTATATATGTATATATGTCACCTATACTGTTTGTAAAGGTAAATGCATGTTGAAAAAATATTAAAAATAGGGGAATGTATCAATAATCACAGCTGCAATTTTGGGGAAAACTGAGTATTTGAATAATTGGTCCTACCTTGATAAAGGTTCCACGTGTGGACACAATGTTGGATCCACACTGACGTACCTAGACCTGAATATGATTTTCAAGATGGCAACATTTTTGCAGTTCTCTGCTTGCTCATTCCTAATTGATTTACTAATAGCAGGGGGCTCAGAGACAGCTGTAATACCTTACCGAATGCCATAGTTTTTTGTTTTAGAAGTTCTCTTCTAGGTAACAGGGGTCATTTACTTACTTCTAATACTTTGGGCTTTTTTTGCACTTTATACACTGCTTTCCTCTGTTGCTGAATTCCCTCAGATCTCTGTTTGGAGCAAAGACACCTGTGCTGCCTGGGTTCTGTAGCACTGTATTCATGAGGGGCTGATGGGGGGAGGCAAGCAGACACCCACCCCCTACCCTTTACCTGTCCCCTAACTTGTACATCAATCAGCTGTATTTAGCTTAGAGGAGTACTGGGTGCTGCCTAACTGCATATACCTTTACTATATTACCCCTTATTGGGGGCAGAACAGCCCTATTGGGTTTATTTAATGGTTAAATGATTCCCTTTTCTCTGTAATAATAAAACAGTACCTGTACTTGATCCCAACTAAGATATAATTACCCCTTATTGGGGGCAGAACAGCCCTATTGGGTTTATTTAATGGTTAAATGATTCCCTTTTCTCTGTAATAATAAAACAGTACCTGTACTTGATCCCAACTAAGATATAATTAATCCTTATGGGAGCCAAAACAATCCTATTGGGTTTATTTAATGTTTAAATTATTTTTAAGCAGGACTCAGGGCATGGAGATCCAAATTATGGAAAGATCCCTTATCCGGAAGACCCCAGGTCCCGAGCATTCTGGATAACAAATCCCACACCTGAACTTTTGTATTATTTTCTACTCATTAATTGCATGACTCCCCTTCTTTTTTATTGCTGTATTAATCTTAATGTACAGTATTCTGTAAATGCTGTAAATACCTACCTACATACATTCATACTCCATCTTCTAGAAAGCATCAGTGCCACTTCTAATAAATGTGTCTTGCTGGGATGATATGATGGCAAACTGATTATATTGAAATAACATGCAATCAATGCAGTAACCTTGCAGCCATACTCAGCGGACTGTGGGCCCATTTTAATAAATAAAGGGTAAAATCTAATTAAAATGCCATAACCAGACTGTGCTGTAACACATCCCAAGAGATGGGAGAAACCAAACCCTATCCAGCGCCCCATCCCTTGTATCATTTCTTATTGATGCTCTTTATCCACACACAGAATTGCTATTGTGACATCATCCTTGGGATTTATGAAGTGCAACAAATATGAATAACACTCGGCCATTCTAATATAAGAGATCTCCAGACAATATTACCCACAAACAATATATGTGCTCCTAGGAGAACATTAAAGAAACATGAGACACTTGTGTGAAGAGTGATTGATGGAGGTTCAAGTGATGGATGATAGTCAGAACAATATTGATTTACGTAATATATGTTTTCATTTATTCAGTAGCGTGCCAGACTGTGCACATTTGTGTATTGCATGTTTCATGTAAACATTCCTCTTTGTTATATCGTCTGCTCTACTCACAGTCACCTTGGGGAATGGCTCAATGACGAGGGTAGCCTTGACTCCTTTCTATACACCTTTTCGGTGACCTCTCTATTTAGAAAATGGCAGGTATGTAGAAGAATTGATAATTGTTCTTTTTTTTTCTGGTCCTGATTTCTGTCCAAGGAATACAGCGGGGGGCAAGTAAGGAGACGCTTTAGAGTTTTATCTATAGGTAAGGTTATATGTGGCTTTTAATAACTTAGATTTTCTTCATCATTAATACCCGTAACTAATGATGGGCGAAATGTTTCGCCAGGCATGGATTCGCGTTGAATTTCCGTGTTTCGCCATTGGCGGATTGTTTCGCGAAACGGATGAAAAAATTTGCCGCGGAAAAATTTGCCGTTCGTCCAAAAATTGTCGCCAATATAGCAACAAAATAATAGCTGCGGGCGACAAAATAAAAGCCGCGGGCAACGAAATAATAGCCACGGGCGACGAAATAACAGCCGCGCAACGAAACAATAGCCGCGGGCGACGAAATAATAGCCATGCGACGAAATAATAGCCGTGCGACGAAACAATAGCCGCGGGCGACGATATAATAGCCATGCGACGAAACAATAGCCGTGCAACGAAACAATAGCCGCGGGCGACGAAATAATAGCAGTGCGACTAAATAATAGCGGTGCGACAAAATAATAGCCGTGGGCAACAAAATAATAGCCGCGGGCGACAATTTTTTTGACGCGCGATATTTTCGCCGAAGCAAAACGGGACAGATTCGCTCATCACTACCCGTAATGTAACTATACCCCCAATCAGTGTAGGTCTTTATAAAAATATATTGCATAAACAAGCTCATGTGTAAAACCCTGCTTCATCTAAATAAACCATTTTCATAAAAATATACTTTTTAGTAGTATGTGCCATTGGGTAATCCTAAATAGAAAACTGCCATTTTAAGTACTAAGGGCCGCCCCCTGGGATCATAGGATTCACAGTGCACACAAACAAGCCAAGACACATATACATGCTAGGCCCCATCAGCCAATGAATGGACAGAGTTCTGCCTTTTGCTCCCACACTACTTCCTGTTACAGTTAGAGTTGCATCACTTCCTGTCAGCTGATCTCTGAGGTAGCACACAGCCCATCACTGAATGGCGGCTCAAGGGAAAGGATGTAAAAGGGCAATATTTACTGATATATATATTCCAGTTTGGGGAGATTCTTTAATAGCTCACTTAATATGATATAAACTTTCTATTAGTTAAGAATTCATTCTGGAGGAATAGTTTTCCATTAATGAGCTCCCCACATCTTCTTGTAATGGGATTATAAACACAATATAGAGCCCTGTGGGAGTTAATAAGGAACCAGATGCCCAACTGCCAGAAAATGGCTGCAAACTGCACTCATCACAGAAATTTGGCTAAATGTAACTGCCTGCAACTAACAATGTTGGCGTATAGAGGTCATTGAGCCCAATTAAACTTTAATTTTATTGTTTCTTATTTTTTTATTTATTAGATTTCTATTCAGGCCCTCTCCTATGCACATTCCATTCTGACTTCCACACAGCTCTCTGGTTGCTAAGATAATTAACTAGTGATGAGCAAAATACATGAAAGGCGTTTGTCACGCAACCTTTTTGTCACCTGTGTCTTTTTGGTCACGTGTTTTTTTCTGCGACCACGCCTATTTTTGACGCAACCCCACCCATTTTGATGAAATTTGCTGCAAATCCATGCCAGATGAAAAAATTTGCTAGTTACTACTACCCACCTGATAGCTGTCTAAATTCCAAACCATACACAGGCAGAGTCGGCATCTTATCTGAATGTGTATGTGTAACTCCAGGCAGGGAGGTGGGCGGGTCTCATCATTACAGGGGTGGGGCTATGACATGGTTAGCGGCTATTGGGCAATCACCACGTCAATCTTTGAGAATCCTGCCCAGGGTCGGACTGGGGGGAGCAGGGCCCAACGGGGCTGCCACCCCAGGGGCCCGCACCCCCCAAGGTGCCTCCTCCGGCCCCGGCCCCCACAGGGGCTCCTGTCTGACGTCCTCCCCTGAACGAGCGGCAATAGGGCCGGGTCTGGCCCGCAGGGGCCTACCAAGGCCAGGGCCCACTGGGTATTTTCCCCGGTGTCCCGTCGACCCAGTCCGACCCTGATCCTGCCTGGTTTTCCAAATTGGGAAAACCAGGCAGGCAGTTTTGACCTGGACAGCCCTACTAAAAACCGTGCTGTCCAGGTCAAAACCAGAAAGGTGGCAACCCTAACATAGGTGCCCTCCCCCTGCCCAATAGCCATGCCCTAACTTAAATGCCATTCAGATTCACAAGTTTGGGAGCAGGTCACAATGGCGCCCTGTACTTACCAGCTGCTGGCTCTGCACCTTATATTGGATTTGGCTAGGTGCAAATCATAGGCAGACCCTGGATGGGAACTAAGGGGTGTTCGTTTGCTCCCTAAGTCCTCTCGCATTTGTATCCGGGGTGTCTGCAAATGACCCCCGTGTGTTGAGCAGAAAGAATAGGAAAGGTATAAGTGTGTTGTTGCTTATTTCACACCATTGGAGATTTCTGTAGATATAGTAATGTTGTCTGGCCAATTACTTAGCAGATATATTACCCAGGTTTGGCGATACAAAAGCAGGCCAGGCATTTAGCATGCACACAAACAGAGTAAACAAATCGCTCTATCATTAATATGACTCATGTCTCCAGCACAGACATTTCCCAAGAGAGCCGCAATACAAAGGGCCCGGGAGTCAGGCAAATGGAAGCACTCATGTGAGCCGAACAAGAGATATAAATTGGCCCCAGCACACTGCGAGTCAGATTTATCTTAGTTAGTGCATGACTTCTGAGAACACAATTTTATATCCCGTGCTCGTAAAAATCAAGCCAATGAAGAAGAGCCGCGGAAAGTCATGAAAACCAAGATTTAATGTTATGACTTTAACCTTTGTCCTGTCTCAGCCATGCTTTGTGCAATTATTGAAGAATTTATATTCACAGAATGTTTTTTGCCTCTGCACAATGAGTTTGGCCTGTTCAATGTAGCAAAGGCAATGTTTCCTTCCCACGCCTGCATATATTCCAATGTTTGGGAGGTTATTTGCTTGGCATAGGCCCAATATTGCTAGTTTATTTAAGGGGAAAATGCACAGGAAAATATGGAGGCCTCACTGCAGTTTATAGGCAGCAATATGAGCAATGCAACTAGGGGACCACCGACCATGAACTTGTTCATCCACAAGTATTATTTCAAGCAAAATCACCATGTTTTTTCCTACAATGTAGTGTTTTTCCCCAGAAATCTGGCATCATTGTGGTCAAAAAGTGGAACTGTTTGCTGCCCCTACTGATCCTATTTCATCTAAACTATAAATTAGGAAAGTTTTAGAACAGACTGACCCCCCTCTACTGCCATAATGTTAATGAGTTCTACCTCTAAAATGATCGAGATTATGAAAGCCACGACTAGCTCAGAAGCCAACGAGCTCCTGATATAGGTAACCATAATAATACATGACTAGCCCATTGTGTGACTGGCCTTTTCCTTGAGTATTCTGTAAACAGTAACACTATGTTCAAAGAAGAAGACTTTCCACTAGCTGTTGGGATTGATGTGTTGCAATTTGCTTCCGCACTACAGAGATTGTGCACTAACCTTGGGGTTAGAACAACTAAAGTGCAAAAGACCATTGGTAATTGAAGGAGTAGTGGAAAGTAAAATTCAAAAAGTAATTTATTTGGACAAGGAGAGCAGCCTAATGCAGTGATCCCCAACCACTGACCTGTAAGTAACATGTAGCTCACCACCCCATTGGATGTTGCTCCCAGTTGCCTCAAAGTAAGTGCCCGTATTTACACTTCTGGCTTGGGGGCAAGTTTTGGGAGCTCAGAGACACATCCTGCAGGCCAGCCGTCCACATGGGGCTACTAAATAGCCAATCACAGTACTTATTTGTCATTCCCAATTAACTTGTTTAATGCTAATGTGGCTCACCAATACTTTTTACAAATGAGTGTGGCTCACAAGTACGAAAGGTTGGGGATCCCTGGCCTACCGCGTTTCATGTTTCTTATAGGGCACTTGCTCATAGGCTGATCACTGATCTTGGGGATCAAGCCATGGGGTGAATTCACTCAAAATGGTTGAAGTCAGGGCTCTGTTCAGGCCAGTCAAGTTCTCCTACTTCCATCTCTGTAATCTGATTCTGTATGCAACTCAGTTAGTGCATGTGCATTATTGTGCTCAAAACCGAACCCCAGTTAGAAAGCACAGAATTGTGAGAAAGTAAACGTAGGACATAGCAGTAAGGTTTGTTCTTACTGAAACCAAGGACCCAAGCCCAAAAAAATCCCCTGTCCTCAACAAAATTTTACAGGTGACTTTACATATCCCGGTGGTATATATTTCCATCAAACCCTACTAGTCTGTTTCCATGTGTTTTGTACACGTGCAACTAATCATATTAGTTTTGGCTGATATAATTAGGTTTTTTGGGCATTTCAGTCAGGGCTTGCTGGTTCTTGCCTTGTATGAAGGTTGGGGTCCTTATCCGGGGTGGGATTAATATATATCCAGGGTGTCCAGTATTCACCCCATCAGCTGATATTGAACTAAAACACATAGAAACCCCCTAAGGACCTTTAGCTGTTGGTGGGACGCTATCAGTTGCAGTTCTCCAACATTTGGAACCCAGATGTAAATAAATATCTTGCAGTTCTTTCATAGGTTTACCTTCTGAGTGTTCTCCCCAAAAAGGGCCCAGTCTGACTGTGGGAGCCCGAGCCCATTGCCTTTTCTGCTCGACTCTAAAACCAGACATGACTTGAGCTTTATAAACTTTCATTATTAAGACGTGTATTAGAGAAGTGTTTCAGTGTTTATCTGCTGGGTCCCTGGCAGGCCCTGGGCACAGAAATCTTCCTCTAGCACAAATTATTCCTATCATTACATCCAACCTGATCTTTCATGTTTCTTTTTAAAATTGGCATCTAAGCTTCAAACTTGCCTTTCACTTTTTTGTATCCAAGCAAAGCCCTGGAGATCAAAGGGGTTAATGCCTTCAGGTGTTCCGCGGGAAGATCAAACCCTTACGCCATGCAATAAAATCAGACTCACCCCAATGGGAAATAAGGTGAATGTGACAGACAGGTGTTTGGCAAAGAGCCTTGGTAACAAAATAAAAAAAGACATAAAAAAGAATAAATCAGAGGAAGCAGAATAAGATAAATGAGATTAAAGACAATAAGGCTTCTAAAAATGTATCCATTTCACAGGTTTGGAAGATTTTTAATGCACCCACAAATTTTTGGTATGAAGATTTCTGCTTCTCTGTTTACCTCTGGTCTTTGCAAATGCAATGGGGCTTATTTATTACTGCTAGAAGTGCAGGAGCACTATGGGGCACAAAAGGGTGCGGCACCTTGTGCCAGATAAGTCTGGAGGCAGTCCTTATCCCCTGCTATAGGGCAGGCAGTAAATACCAGGGCTTGTTGCTGGCACACCTTAACTTGCATGACGGAGAGGTGGGGAGGCCTATGTGGCTTCTCCTGCCCCTCATGAATACAGTGCTGTAGAATGCATTCAGCAGAGTATTCATGTCGTAAACACGGGTCTCTGAGCTTTGTTTTTTTGAGCAGAGACCTGCAGCAATGTTCTTCCTGCAGGGCAGGTAGCAAAGTACAAAAAACATGGAGGATATGCAGATTTGTTTTCACTTTCCAGCCTGCCCTGCACCAAGTAAATGAGCCCTAAGCTTACGAGTCAGGGAGAGGAGTCAGGAATACCGTGGGAGTCAGGATTTTGCAAACGGGAGGCTTAATTCTGTAAATGCTCATTTACCTGTTCATTTTTAAGTGAGCAGAGGACTCATTTGCTATTAATGGAGCAAAGTGCATGTTTCTGTAGGATTGAGCCCTGTGCTGCAGCACTTCTAACACCAAGCACAAGTCTGCACCACACCCTGAATGCAGTGCTGGGTCTCCACTAGCCCACCAGCTGGCTTGTACATCATTCCTAAGCATAGGGTATGAAGGACTGTGGGCTGCCACCTGAGGCACCCAATGCCTAGCCCCGGTTAATATACCAGCATTAGAGGGGGCAAGATTCACAAGTGTAGAGAGTTCAATTGCGCCTTCTATAAATACTGTATGTAGCCTAAAATGGCACTGGTAAGGTGAGGGGCACCTTGCATAGGATATAACACTAGTGGAACTCATGAATAAAAGTTACCCACCGTGGAGATGCCTCCAATCCCATTCTAAACCAGACTTGGCTGCAACTGAGTATGCTCTGTCTCAGTGATTACTTGTGTGAGATGGAGCCTACCAACCAAACTGCTCTGCTCTACTTTTCTGCAAAAACAAGGCAGTATTGGGAAGTGTGGTAGTGTGGAAGGTAGGGACTGGCCGGGCTGGTAAAATATTCATGCCTTTCGTTCTCCTATAAATCATGTAGACCCTTGACTGCTTTAGCCCTACATACAGGCAGGAATAACTTTAGGAGCATTTTGTGACAAGTCTTGGAGCAGCGGGACATGTTTAAGAAAGCTGGAAATTGAGGAGTTTAGGGGCAATTGCAAGTTGATTTTCTGACTATGAGTTAGGGCTGAGAACAGGGCCCCCATGCTGTTTAGGATAGGGCTCCTTGGTCAGCCTCTAATTCAGTGTCAAATTCTTCCTACGGCAGAGAGATATAATTGCAATAAAGTGTTAAATTAATTGTAAAACCAATCCTTCGGCCCCTTCTTATCTCTCCAATGAGAAAGGTTAATTAGTGCTGCCTTAGGGTGAATGAGCACGACTGGGAACTGTTTAATGCAACAATACAGTCTGTTGCTATACAAGGACCAAAATTGCCTCTATCAATACAAAATGGGAAGAGTCAGTCATTACAAACTGGACTAACTTAACCTGAAGAGGAATAAGTGTTCAGATTATTGAACATAACCAACTCAAACACACTAGGGGCAGCCTTAAAAAATAGTTATAGAAGGAAGTGATAAAATAAGCCCTTTAGTTATAGTAATAGAATGCCCATATAGCAGGGGGTATTGTCTTTCTCTCCACCCAGAGCTATGGTGTCATCCAGCAGGAACCTATTTCTGATTCTTTCTAGTAGTAAAACTACTTTTTTGGTTACTTATGTCGTTTTTACATTTTGGGCCGTACAAAACATACCCCTTGGTTTGTCATGTAAAAATTCCATTGTTAAGTCTGAGAGTAAATTGTATTGTAGTATATTGTTTTTCTCATCAAATAGATTCTGGCCCTTGGTGTAAATTTTATCAAAACATAAAAAAGCCTTTGATACAAGATGTATAATTATGAGTAGTTCTATCTCTCATCTGAAAACAACAATAGGGGGGCATAACATGTGACTAAAATCCAAAGGTGCCCTTGCAGAGGCAGACAGTGGCCACATCAGTAGCCTATACGATAATGTTTAACCCCAAAATGGCCTCCCAGTCTAATATCTCTTGAGTGCCCATTCAGATATTGGCTGGAAAGAATATTCCATCAGCTGAACTGCAGTTGAAAGTTTCCGATGAAAGGATAATCTTATGCCAGGGGTCCCCAACCTTTCTTACCCATGAGCCAGAGTCAAATGTAAAAAGACTTGGAGAGCAACACAAGCACCATAAAAGTTCATGGAGGAGCCAAATAAGGGCTAAGATTGGCTATTAGGGGCCCCTATGCACCCTATCAGCTTACAGGGGCTTTATTTGGTAGGAAATCTTGTTTTTATTCAACCAAAACTTGCCCCCAAGTCAGGAATTCAAAAATAACTCCCTGGTTTGGGGGCACTGAGAGCAACATCCAAGGGGTTGGGGAGCGACATGTTGCCCCTGAGCCACTGGTTGGGGATCACTGGGTTATGTGATCATATCTTTGGTCTGAGGGGTGAACAATCTCTTCAGGGTCCATTACTTGCATGTCCAGACTAGTAGACCCCTTCCTTTGCCCACCAGGCCAAGCTGATCTTATTGAGTATAGCCAACTGAACAACCTTTCTTACACATATATTACTGTTTATTGAAGTTTTACCCAACCACAATGGTATTTAGGGACCAGAGGGATTACAAGAAGCTCACTGCCTTCAACACATCTATGTGCGATTATACAGCACAAAATACTAGGTGCCTAATGGAAATGCAGATCCTTATTCTTAACTATTGTGACATTTCCCAATATTAGCATTTTTCAGGTTAATTTAGTTCATTAGACAATTATTAGATTCTGTGACTCATTTTGCATTGACTTGAAGACCGGCAGAAGGTGATCCATTTTATTTTTTTTTTAGCAAAAAATTAAATACATTTCTCCAGCGAGGCTCTTTATCACGTTCGCTACGCAATGTTGCAAATTTAAAAATGGTGACGCCAATACCTCTAGCAAACTTCATATAAAATAAAGACTATTATGTACAAAGGAAAGCAATGTTTGCGGTGCACATACATTTTCTGTTAGCAATTACATTCCCCCATTGATGTGGGAACAGCTGATAGAAATTGATAGCGATAATCGCACAGTCCATCATCTTGCCAGTCGCTTGCAGATAAACGGGTTCATTTAAACAATATTCCATCCATTTAGGGATTGTGTTTATTTTTCAGATGCTCGCTGCCTGTGTTGTACAGATATCCATTTATCAGACTGTTCTGCAGGAAAGGTATTTGATTCCACTTACTTATATAATGTCTGTAGAAGAACATCACAGCTCCATTGTGGAGGCCTAGACTGGGAGTCAAAATAATCCCCAGCATTCCAAGTACCCAGAGGCCCAAACTGCCCCCCCAGCCCAATAAATAGTGAGTGTCTGTGGCAACTTACAGCAGCCCCTCTGGCATTTGCCCAAACCCACAGATTGCCAATCTGGGCCTGGGTCCTGGCATTCCAAGTACACAGAGGCCCAAACAGCCCCCTCAGCCCAATAAATAGTGAGTGTCTATGGCACCTTACAGCCCCCCTGGCATTCCAAGTACAAAGAGGCCCAAACAGCCCCCCCCAGCCCAATAAATAGTGACTGTCTATGGCATCTTACAGCAGCCCCTCTGGCATTTGCCCAAACCCACAGATTGCCAGTCCCAGCCTGCCATGATGCCATTCTGACAAAACACATTCCTGATCTGAAGTTATTTTCTCTTCTGACAGATATTATGGGGCACATTTACTAAGCAATTTTTTTTCTTACTTCTAGAACTTAATCCCCTATTGTATTCTGTTATACACGTTTTCAAGGGCAATTTAAAGAAGGAAAGGCTAATAAAGAGTTAATCTCAAGCTGCAGGCATACCTTCAGTTGTCTCAATAGTGCCCTTAAGTCTCCCCATATTTCTCCCGTTCAGATGATCTGAAGCCTCATAGGAAAATACCTGCTGAGCTCTGTAAAGAATGTTCCCATAATGCCTCACTCCTGCACGAAGACCAAGACTGGTGTACATGCTCAGTGACAATGAGGAAGCTTCCTTCTGATTGGCTCAGATCACACATTCCTAAGGGGGGGCGAGAGAGTTCTTAGCATTCTTATGGGAGGGGGAGCAGGAGAGGAGAGAGCTGCGCAGACTCTGGAACAGGAAAAAAGGAGACAAGAAACCCTGTGTTTCTTTTGATAGAGGACTCAGTGCAGCGTTTCAGTGAGTGCTTATGGCTGTATTTACATAGACCTTACTGATAACCTTTATTCTCAGCAAATATATGAGCGGCACCTGCTGAGCATCAACGCTCTCTGAAGGCTTTTCTCTAATATTCTTGTTGAACGGCAAGGTCAGGTTCTGACAGGAGACAGGCATGTTGTGATGGAAGAGTATCAACTTATCAACTTGTCAGAAACAGCTAAGAACTTTTTCATAGACGTTTGGCTTTTGGTAAGAAATCTCCCTTTTTTCTCATAACATTGTAAAGTAAAGGGTTTCAGTAGGGAAGGCAAAACAATGAAGGAAATAAAATATCAAGGATTTTGTGCATTATACCAAGAAGCAATAAACTATTAAACATGTATAGTAATGTTGGTAGGTAATGGTGGCCTAGAACTTCACAGCTTCACACATGGAGTGTGCTCCCCGCGATAGTGGGGGATTCTATGGGCAGGGGAGAAATGGAGAGGCGCTTAGCAAAGTACAAACCGACTAAGTAGCTACTAGAACCCTAAAGCAACAATGGCTTGTACGTCTGATTTGTCAGAGACGGAAAAGAATTTCCCACCATCCTTAAAAGGATGATCAACTGCCCTGATAGGAAAATCTATAGTCAACTAGAATCAACCAGGATCAGCAATACACAACTTTGTTGTCCTTCTGCGAAGAAAGATTGACGACCTTCCCCAGTATGTACAGTATAGATTCAATAGCATCAGAAAAAGGGGTGGCATCTCCCTAAGCAGTGATGGGGGTACTGGAAAAAGAAATTAGTCTTTGGATGCTTGCTTATTTGATAGCTCACTGATGGGTTCTAGGGTCAATACTAATAATTCACTAGCAGAAACCCCAACCAAAATGAGTTTGTGTCCGTAAATCAGTGCACCATAATGCTGCACTCCTCACTATTTTAAAACAACTCTATACAGGTATGGGATCCCTTATCCGGAAACCCATTATCCAGAATTATCCGAATTACGGAAAGGCCATCTCCTGTAGAATCCATTATAAGCAAATCATTCTATACATATATTTTGTTTGGTGCTACTTTATATGGTCAAGTACGTGGACACCTGTCTGTCCAATACCCAGGGCTATTTTAATAAATGGGCAAAAAGGGGTATTTGTCCAGAGCCCACCGGGAAAGGGAGCCATCCAGCAGACTTTTTTTTAATCATTTTTGACAGAAACATACCCCAGACATGGCAGACCCCTTATTGTAATATTCTGGTAGAGCTCTAAGACATGGTTAATTTAGTTTATTTGTTCTTGTGGCATCCCCAATATGTCAGTCATCTGCTCCCATGGCTGTTGGACCAGCGTGGGACACCTGGAGATAATGTCATCTTTAGCACTTAACAAATCCCTCTATTATGTGAACTTTAATATAATAAGGTAGGCAACCTGTTTAAGTTCACTTGAGGGTTTTCGGTCAGAAATTTCTTGGGATAGTCAGTGCTCTTCCCAAAAGAAGAAATTAGTCCCTCACTTCTCTCTCCCTAAAAGAATAGTTTTTACAGAAGCCAATAGGATTGCATACTTCTGCCCATAGTCCTACCGCTTTCTGCAAGGAAATGTCTACCATGGCATGTGGGGAGTGGGCCAGAGGGGAGCTGAACAGCAGAGAAAAACTGTGGGGCAATGGGCCTGGTAAAAGAACCTGAGAAGCAGGGCCCATTAATGAATTTTTTGCCCTGGGCCCACCTTAAAGCAGCCCTGTCAATATCTCTTTACAAACCAAGGGTATTAATATGAAGTTGGTCCTGTTTACCCTGTACGCTTTTGTAAAAGCTTTTCAATAGATGTTGGAATACTGTGGGTGGAATTTTCCCTGTTGGGTGACCAGGCCTGGCTCGCAATCAGCATTCAGATTCATCCACAGGGACCCCATTGGGTTGAGGTCGGGGCTCTGTGCAAGTCCACTCCCATATGTAGACTTTGTGCATGGGGGTACAATCATACGAAAGCAGAAAAGAACCTTCTTCAAACTGTTGCCACAAAGCACGGAGTTGTCAAAAATATCACCAACACATGGGGGCTGATTTACTAACCCACGAATCCGACCCGAATTGGAAAAGTTCCGACTTGAAAACGAATATTTTGCGACTTTTTCGTATGTTTTGCGATTTTTTCGGATTCTGTACGAATTTTTCGGATCCAATACGATTTTTGCGTAAAAACGCGAGTTTTTCGTATCCATTAC
Source organism: Xenopus tropicalis (assembly GCF_000004195.4). Classification (NCBI taxonomy): domain Eukaryota; kingdom Metazoa; phylum Chordata; class Amphibia; order Anura; family Pipidae; genus Xenopus; species Xenopus tropicalis. Next base: position 137,126,357 of record NC_030682.2, read on the forward strand.
GAAAGTTGCGTAAAAAGTTGCGCATTTTGCGTAGCGTTAAAACTTACGTGAAAAGTTGCGCATTTTTCGCGTAAGTTTTAACGCTACGCAAAATGCGCAACTTTTTACGCAACTTTCGTAATGGATAGGAAAACTCGCGTTTTTACGCAAAGAATCCGAAAAAATCGCAAAACATACGAAAAAATCGCAAAGTACCGATCATTACGAAAAAAACGCAATCGGACTCCATTCGACCCGTTCGTGGGTAAGTAAATCAGCCCCATGGTGTTGTGGCGCCTGTGTTGGCAATGATGGGTGTTGCTTAAGTAACCAATTCCCTTAATTAGAAGGGGTGTCCATGTACTTTTGGCCACATAGCATATTTATACATGGAAAGGACAGCTAGGAAAGAGAATATCTAGAAAGATACAAAGTTGTAGAACATCCTAATCCCTTGGCCTCCAAGATGCTGTGGAACAGCCCTGGACTGGAATTCCTACTTCAGCACGACCCTTACATTTGACATCTATCTACATTTCTCCCTTAACTAGTTTCATTCTTTCCATTTAAATACAATTCCTCATCCCTTTCATGGTGCCTTTCCAAAACCCCCTAATTCCTCCTTAGAATTCCCTGCTCGGCTGAGCTCCATATCTGCCGTATCAGAAAGTGAAATATTAATAAGGGGGAATTTCCATTTGTTTTCGTTTTCCTTAACTCGCCAGCACGAGAGGCGCGTTGGCCGCTTTCCAGCCATCAGATGTGGAAGATTTTTTTTGTTTGCCGGGGATAAGAGAGTAGTTAGATGAATGGCGCCCCAGTGCATTATCATGTTAGCGTTTGCTAAATCTGGCACTCATGCTTGTTGTCTGGATAAATCACGGGGCTGAAGCCCTAATTGTTACATTTATGGTCACCCCTGCCTCCCGGATGCCAATATAGTAAATGTTGACTCTAAAGACACAAGAACCTCGCTGCAAAACAATCCCTCCGGGTTCTAATTATGCACGTGCAATGTAAAATGAAATAGCTCTTCTATAATACATGAACACAGAGATAAAACTGTTCTCGGAGACAAATTTACGGCACACCGAGGCTATGTAATCAAAAGGCAAAATTGCTGGCAGGGTCACGGTGGCTGTAACTCAGCGCGCAATTAGCGAGCAAATTAGAGGCACTCCCCTCAGTCGCATACTGCGCATTTTACACTGATTATCATAGTACAAATGTATATTATTTCACAGTAATCTGTTAACAACAATGGCGCACTTAATGAGTAATAAGACTGTTAATTATGCATTAGTAAGAAAACGTCGCCGCCGTCGGAAAGGGCAGCCGCGTTATTTACTGTGAAATATAGACATGGCCTGCTGGATATTAAACTAGATTAAGGCGAATAAGTCTTATCGGAGAATATTTTAATTAAGAGAAGGCCTTTTTTTTTTTTATTCCAGAGCTGAATTAGAAGGTCAGACATGAGTGACATTTGAGCAGCCAAAAAAAGGCGAGAGATATTCCGGGAGAGATTAAGGGAAGAAAGGTTACATTTCAACAACGAGGTTAAGTTCACCGGCTCCGATCTGGGAAAGGTCATCGATCGAGCCCTCGATATTGATTGGTTGGCGAGCTTCAATCTGAAAAGTTTAAAGTGAGAATCCTCCGGAGCATCTCCAATTACTAAACCCCCGTGTCTCTCCGAACCCAAATAGGCAACGGCAGGGGCTTCTCTCCCCCAAAACTACCCACATAACCAAGCAGTAATGTATATATGTATGTATAGCTTTATTTATAAAGCACCACAAGGGTACGCAGTGCTGTACAGTCTTACAGAATACAAAATTACACACAGGGAGGGCAAGTGATATAATAAATAAATACAATAAATATATATATATATAAGTGCCATGTGGTATGAGACACAGTAGGAAGGAGGTCCCTGCCCCGTAGAGCTTACAATCTGAGTGGTTGGGTAACATAAAGGCACAAAGCGGAAGGTAAGAGTGCCTCAGGTATGGGGATTTGCCCTTAAGCGCAGGACTAGGCAAGATAATGTAATTAAGATGGAGAACAATTAAAAATGACCCATTGACGTGATATTGATAATTATGTACGAGGCTCATTTCTATGCACGCAGCAAGCGCAGAGAGAGCTGTCGGATGCAATTTTCATAATGAGAGGTGGGCGGGCACATAGCGGGCACATAGCGGGCACATAGCGGGCTTGTGGGGGTCTCTCGGGGGATGAAGGGGAAGCTCAACTTTCAATGAACTTTTAGAATGTTGCACATGAAAATTATTTATGCAGCTTTTTTTCTATTACTTGTGTTCCCATTTCGTCTCTGATCAACCAGAAGCAGATTGAAGGGTAGATCTTGTTATTCTCAGAACTACAGTGGAAGCAGACCCTGTGGTTGCAGGGGGCCCAGCAAGACCCTAATAATGAGCAATTTCAATATATCTGGTATACATATGGGCAACTTACTAATGCTTTGGGGCCCTCACTTGAATTTGCTGCAGGGCCCAGTAATAGTTGTGCCACTGGTTATGTCCATTCCCAGTTATACTTCTGATACATGGACAGGACATTCCGTGATCAGGAAAAATCTGCCATAGAACCCTTAGGGGCAGATTTACTAATCCACGAACGGTCCGAAGGCGTCCGAATGCGTTTTTTTCATAATGATCTGTATTTTTGCGACTTTTTCGATGCTGTCACGACTTTTTTCGTATGTTCTGCGACTTTTTCCTCACTGTCGAGACTTTTTTGTATATTTTCCGTGATTTTTTTGTCGGCGTCGCGGAAAAATAGGATTGGTTTTTCCGCCGTTTACAATCGCTCAATACGAAAAAATCTCGACGGCGACGAAATAGTTGCGCAAAAAACGATAAAGTCGCGATGGCGCCGAAAAAGTTGCAACAAATACGCACAAGTCTCGACGGCGACGAAAAGACGGCGAAATTTTCGTTTCCAATCCGAATTTTACCCTTTCAGGATTCGGATTCGTGGATTAGTAAATCTCCCCCTTAGTATCATTTATTCATCCTCTTTCCATTTGGTTGCACTCCCACAGTCTGTCTGACTCTGCTGCTGTTCATTGAACCCAAGGGTCTTCCATAGGGTGGTCCTCTCTATATATATATATATATATATATATATATATATATATATATAAATATAGTTTAAAAAAGACCAGCAACAAGGGATTTCTTGTGAAAACTCAAAACATATATTAAAAGTAGCATAAACAGCCAACGTAACGTTTCGGTCCCCATATATATATATTTTTGGCTCTGTTTTATTATTACAGAGAAAAGGGAATCATTTAACCATTAAATAAACCCAATAGGGCTGTTCTGCCCCCAATAAGGGGTAATTATATCTTAGTTGGGATCAAGTACAGGTACTGCTTTATTATTACAGAGAAAAGGGAATCATTTAACCATTAAATAAACCCAATAGGGCTGTTCTGCCCCAATAAGGGGTAATTATATCTTAGTTGGGATCAAGTACAGGTACTGTTTTATTATTACAGAGAAAAGGGAATCATTTAACCATTAAATAAACCCAATAGGACTGTTCTGCCCCCAATAAGGGGTAATTATATCTTAGTTGGGATCAAGTACAGGTACTGTTTTATTATTACAGAGAAAAGGGAATCATTTAACCATTAACGTTTCGGTCCCCATATATATATATATATATATATATTTGGCTCTCCAGGCCAGTCCATCTTCTCTTGGTTCTTCCTCTCCACGACAGTCTCTAGGGACTCCTGCCAGTGGCTACTGAGATCAAACAACATTGTGGCGCCAACAGCAGTCTGGCATAGGGTTGCCATTTCACCAGCATGGAAAATTCCAGACAGGGAGGTGGGACTTGAAATCACGGGGGCAGACCTATCATATGTCAATTGCCGATTGGCCAATCGCTGCGTCAGTCGTCAAGACTTCTGCCAGGTTTTCCAAATTGTCCAGGTAGTTTTGACCTGCCCTACCCAAAACCGGGCTGTCCAGGTCAAAACCAGACTGGTGGCAACCCTAGTCTGGTACCATCAGACCATAGGGCACCGCAACTGAGTGGGGATTGTTTGTCTCTAGTGATGAGCGAATGTGTCCCGTTTCTCTTTGCGGACAAGTTCGCGGAATATCAAAGTGATTAAAAAAACAGCATAAAGCAACTATTATTCCATGGCTGCACCCATTTTAATGTGACTGCACCCATTTTGACATGACCGCACCCATTTTGACGTGACTGTGCCCAATTTGACAGGACCACGGCTTTTTTGACGCGTCTACAACTTTTTTTGACGTGACCATGAATTTTCTGTGGCAAAAGACGCTGAAACGTGCAATTTTGTTGCAAATCCATGCCTGCCAAGAAAATCACTATTTGTCTCACCCAGCCTACCCTCATACACGTCTAACATCAGACATTGAAACAAATACCTGACAACTAGGGTCAGAGGGGCTCATTTATAAACATTGGGCAAACTTGCACCTGGGTAGTGATAAGCAAATCTGTCCCGTTTCGCTTTGCCATAAAATTTGCGAAACGGAAAGAAAATTAGTGAAACGGCGAAAAATTCGCAAAACGCATTTGTCACGCAATTTTTTTTTTGTCACCCGCGTCTTTTTTGTTGCCTGCATCTATTTTTTGACGCCAATGCTTTTTTTTACGCGCCCTACTTGACGCAACCGCCCCCTTTTTTGACGTGCGACTAAAAAATTCTGTGCAACAAATTTTTCTGCGGCGAATTTTCAGAAGTTTCGCAAAACAATTCTCCAATGGCAAAATGTGGAAATTCGCTGAGAATCCATGCCTGGCGAAAAAATTCGCTCATCACTACATATGGGCAGTGACACGTGGCAACCAATCGGATTTTTGCTTTCTTTGTTCTGTCTGCAGCTGCCTGAAAAAAGCTACTTACTAATTGGTTGCTATGGGTTACTGCCCAGGAGCAATTTAGCCCAGTTTAGGAATGTCAGCGAGTCTTTCTGCCAGATAAAAGACATAATTTCAAAGCTGAGAGTTCCAGAACGTGATATCATTGAGAAACACAGCGTTTTATCGGCACCAGTCATACAGTCATAAGTTTAATCGTAAGGTCAACTCCCCCTTTAAATTTATCTAGGGTCTGCGTCATGTGATTTTTATTTATTAACTCGCGCAGACGAGCAATTAAATGCAAGGACCGAGGAGATGCTGAGGCGGCTGGACAAATCCTCCCGTTCCCTCAAGGGATTCTGGGCGAGTAAATGTTGTCATATAATTAACCTTTAGAAATTTTTTATTTTTTATTTTACATTTTGGGGAAATATGTATGAGGTTCACGTACAGATACCGAGACTCCGCTGGGTTCTTTTCAGCTATAAATCTCACTACACTCATTACGCTGGTGGAAATTTAGCACATATTTTGCTGGTGGTATGATCTACATATTTAGCATTGCTAAAGTCTGTTTGTGATAATTTGGCGTAATGTTCTGCCGCACAATAATGTAACTAATCACTGAAAAGGATCCACTTTTTATTGTACAGGTATAGGACCCATTATCCAGAATGCTCAGGACCAAGGATAAGGGGTAATTTGGATCTCCATATCTTAAGTCTACTAAAAAATCAATAAAACATTAATTAAACCCAATAGGGCTGTTCTGCCCCCAATAAGGGGTAATTATATCTTAGTTGGGATCAAGTACAGGTACTGTTTTATTATTACAGAGAAAAGGGAATCATTTAACCATTAAATAAACCCAATAGGGCTGTTCTGCCCCCAATAAGGGGTAATTATATCTTAGTTGGGATCAAGTACAGGTACTGTTTTATTATTACAGAGAAAAGGGAATCATTTAACCATTAAATAAACCCAATAGGACTGTTCTGCCCCAATAAGGGGTAATTATATCTTAGTTGGGATCAAGTACAGGTACTGTTTTATTATTACAGAGAAAAGGGAATCATTTAACCATTAAATAAACCCAATAGGGCTGTTCTGCCCCAATAAGGGGTAATTATATCTTAGTTGGGATCAAGTACAGGTACTGTTTTATTATTACAGAGAAAAGGGAATCATTTAAAGGACAAGGAAAGTCTAAAAACAACATGAGCTCAATAACTTAGCCTTAACACAGTCCTTAACATATTTCCTGAACTCACCGTGCTGTTGCTTAATCTGGCTCTGACATGGAAAAGTCTTGTCAGTAAATGCAGTACCTGCTCTAAGCCTGTGCAGCTTCCTGTCTCACTGAACACAGATTGTCCAGGACACAGACATGCTCAGTGCGCAGCAGAGAGCTCCGTTTTTTTTTTTTTCCTTTCAAGATCTGCAGTCTCTGAAGAAATGTTTGACCCCCTTAGCCCCGCCCACTTCACTCTACTGTCCAATCGGAATGCTCCTGTGTTTTTTCTAGTCCTGCACAGTGTCTCTGGCTGCATTTGCTGTGCTGAAATCGAGTTGGATAGAGCAGAAAGACTTTCCTGTGCCAACTTGAAGCTGCATTACAGACCTTGCTATCCCACAGCCCCAGTCCCTTCCCAGAGGCTATTATCCCCTCACTGCTACTATAGGCACCATCTCTCCCTACTATACCTGCTATCCCACAGCCACAGTCCCTTCCCAGAGGCTATTATCCCACTGCTACTATAGGCACCATCTCTCCCTACTATACCTGCTATCCCACAGCCCCAGTCCCTTCCCAGAGGCTATTATCCCCCCACTGCTACTATAGGCACCATCTCTCCCTACTATACCTGCTATCCCACAGCCACAGTCCCTTCCCAGAGGCTATTATCCCACTGCTACTATAGGCACCATCTCTCCCTACTATACCTGCTATCCCACAGCCACAGTCCCTTCCCAGAGGCTATTATCCCCCCACTGCTACTATAGGCACCATCTCTCCCTACTGTACCTGCTATCCCACAGCCCCAGTCCCTTCCCAGAGGCTATTATCCCCCCACTGCTACTATAGGCACCATCTCTCCCTACTGTACCTGCTATCCCACAGCCCCAGTCCCTTCCCAGAGGCTATTATCCCCCCACTGCTACTATAGGCACCATCTCTCCCTACTATACCTGCTATCCCACAGCCCCAGTCCCTTCCCAGAGGCTATTATCCCCCACTGCTACTATAGGCACCATCTCTCCCTACTATACCTGCTATCCCACAGCCCCAGTCCCTTCCCAGAGGCTATTATCCCCCCACTGTTACTATAGGCACCATCTCTCCCTACTATACCTGCTATCCCACAGCCACAGTCCCTTCCCAGAGGCTATTATCCCCCACTGCTACTATAGGCACCATCTCTCCCTACTATACCTGCTATCCCACAGCCCCAGTCCCTTCCCAGAGGCTATTATCCCCCCACTGCTACTATAGGCACCATCTCTCCCTACTATACCTGCTATCCCACAGCCCCAGTCCCTTCCCAGAGGCTATTATCCCCCCACTGCTACTATAGGCACCATCTCTCCCTACTATACCGGCTATCCCACAACTCCATCCCTTCCCACAGTCCCACTATCCCACAGCCAGAGGCAGGGCCGCCATCAGAAATCACGGGGCCCCTCACAAGAAAATTTTCTGGGCCCCCCTCCCACCAGTACAAAAGCAGTGCCCCCCCCCAGTACATTGGTAGCCAGCAGTGCCCCCCCCTAGTACATTGCTAGCCAGCAGGGCCCCCTCCCCAAGTACATTTGTACCCAGCAGGGCCCCCCCTAGTACATTGGTAGCCAGCAGGCCCCTCCCAAGTTCATTGGTAGCCAGCAGTGCCCCCCAGTACATTGGTAGCCAGCAGTGCCCCCCCCAGTACATTGGTAGCCAGCAGTGCCCCCCCTAGTACATTGCTAGCCAGCAGGGCCCCCTCCCCAAGTACATTTGTACCCAGCAGGGCCCCCCCCTAGTACATTGGAAGCCAGCAGTCCCACAGCCACGGTCCCTCATCCCCAGCCATCCCACAGCCACCAGCCATCCAACACTCCCACATAAAACAGCATAAATAAAAAATTATTTAATTTAATTTTTTTTTTTTTAATCCATATATCCATAATATACATGTTAATCAATTTGACACTGAAAGCCCCTCTCCAGCGCAATCAGAATGAAAAAAAACCTGAGCGCTTCTTTCCCTCAACTTACTGAGCAAATGTCCAAAATATGGCTGCTGACAGATAAGCGCGCCACCCTGCAGCGTTACGTCAGGGGTCACAGAAGCGGCGCATGCGCATTAGGAGAAGGCGGAGGGGGGAAGTGACGTCATGGATTTTGAAAATGTCGGCGCCAAACTTCAAACACCGGCGAATCTTCGGAGGGACTGTGCGGCGATCCAAAAGCAGCAGGTAAGTTTTTAATATAGCGATTCAAGAAAGGGGCTGCTGCCCTTTCCAAATATATTAATTTCAAATTTTTCCTTTCCTTCTCCTTTAACCATTAAATAAACCCAATAGGGCTGTTCTGCCCCAATAAGGGGTAATTATATCTTAGTTGGGATCAAGTACAGGTACTGTTTTATTATTACAGAGAAAAGGGAATCATTTAACCATTAAATAAACCCAATAGGACTGTTCTGCCCCCAATAAGGGGTAATTATATCTTAGTTGGGATCAATTACAAGGTACTGTTTTATTATTACAGAGAAAAAAGGAAATCAGTTTTAAAATTCTGAATTATTTGATTAAAATGGAGTCTATGGGGGATGGGCTTTCTGTAATTTGGAGCTTTCTGGATAACGGGTTTCCGGATAAGGGATCCCATACCTGTACCAGTATTAAAAGAAGAATACTCATGCTAGACATACCTAGATTGTAAGCTCTTTGGGGCAGGGACCTCCTTCACTCTGTGTCGCACAGTGCACCCTGCCCTAAATGCAGTAAATAACCTCAAAAGATATATATATACATTTGTTTTATGCACAGTGTCAGACTGGGCCGTCTGGGGCCCAACACCTGACAACCTGACATTGAGGACAGACTCCTTCAACAATTATATGCAGGCAGTGCTAAAGGTAATAGCAGTTATATAGACCTATGGTGGACCTAAGAAAGGACTGACAGGAATTGCCATTGGCTGAGGATCACTAGGGCTGGCCAACCAGGAGATCCAATCCTATTTTATGCAATCTCAAAGCACCTACTGCCATCATTTGCAATGAAAAACAACTGTAAAGTATATGGGAACCAGTAGGCAACATTCTTCACGTGACTGGGATGCACAGGTTAGAAAACGACAATGGCTGCAGAGAGCTGTCCTTACTAACTTATTTCTGCTGACTATGATGTAGGGTTGCCACCTGTCCCTTCTCTAAGATTGATGCTGTGAAATCGCCCATAGCTGTGTCATAGCCCCGCCTCCATACCAGCACAGCCTGCCCCCAGTGACGTCACGCCCCGCCTCCCTGGCTGGAGAGGTGATATTGCCCATAGCAACCAATCAACAATTAGATTGAATCATCTACATCTACAAGTTAGAAAACGAAAGCAAAGATCTCATTGGTTGCTATGGGCAATATCACTATTGATGTTAGCTCACACAAGTGTACCCCAAGAATCTAGTCTCATGGTTACTAAAGTATCTTTCTTTAGGCATGGTAGCCAATGTTTTGGTCAACTGGGTTGATACATAACCCTAAGCATGATGGGGTATTTGTAATGCATGTTGGAAAAAGGCAGAATAGGAACACTACTACTACTAAGTTGAAAACTATACAATGTAAATAATGAGGACCAGCAGAAAAGTTGCTTCCTTCTATAACATACTAATAAGGGTTATGTAAGGCACTAAATTTGCCTGGGTGCAGTAACCCATAGCAACCAATTAGCAGGTAATATTTACTGGTCACCTGTTTAAAAGCAAATGTCTTGTTGGTCGCTAGGGGTTACTGCTCCTGGGCAAACTTAGTGCCTTTTGTTACAAACATCTTGTTGGTCGCTAGGGGTTACTGCTACTGGGCAAACTTAGTGCCTTTTGTTACATACGTGGAAGCAACTTTGTCCCCTGTTGTTCATCAGTTTCCGTCTGAGCGGCGGCTCCCGCCTTCCCCTTTAAGAACACTTTAGGCGACGTGACTATAAACAGCGAGCGGCGGCTCCCGCCTTCCCCTTTAAGAACACTTTAGGCGACGTGACTATAAACAGCGAGCGGCGGCTCCCGCCTTCCCCTTTAAGAACACTTTAGGCGACGTGACTATAAACAGCGAGCGGCGGCTCCATATTCAGGTCGAACGTGTTTAGAAAGTTTGCATATTTTAACAAAGCTTTAATGAAATATGTAAATGAACAGAAGGGAATAATAGAAACGACGAAGTGATTTTTAACCTGTTGGAAAACAGAAATGGGAAATGAGTGCAGAATGTTGTGAATTACCTTAAATTAACGAGATGACACGGTAAACACTGGAAACCAAGGGGGAGGGGAGATCTTGGCGTCTGCGGGTTTCACATTGAATAAACACCGAGGCGCGTACGGCACAGAACTCTCCCTTACACTGAGCCACTCGGGATCCGGTGATTCCATTCATTCCTCATTTACTTACTAATGATTCATTACTGTCACCCAGTTGGTAACCCAGTCTGAGGGCAAACCTGAGCCATAACATTCCAGGAGAACATTATTTATGGCCTTTATCCAGCCAACCCCCACCTTCTTCCTCCAGATCATAAACCCACCCAATTCCTGACCAATGCTGGCCATGAACTTAAGGTCTATGAGATGAGCACCTATCAGTAACCCACGCTGGTATAGGGTGTAACGGAACATTATTTATGGCCTTTATCCAGCCAACCCCCACCTTCTTCCTCCAGATCATAAACCCACCCAATTCCTGACCAATGCTGGCCATGAACTTAAGGTCTATGAGATGAGCACCTATCAGTAACCAACGCTGGTATAGGGTGTAACGGAACATTATTTATGGCCTTTATCCAGCCAATCCACACCTACTTCCTCCAGATCATAAACCCACCCAATTCCTGACCAATGCTGGCCATGAACTTAAGGTCTATGAGATGAGCACCCATCAGTAACCCACGCTGGTATAGGGTGCAATAGAGGACCCACCAATTCAATGTATGTAGATCTATTATTATTATTATTTATATATCGCCATCAATTTACACGGCGCTTTACAGAATAGAGGGGTACAAAACACAGAACAGTTAACATGTACATATAAACAATTCACAAAAGTTACATTGGATGAGGATCGGAGACACTAGGGGGAGGGCCCTGCTTGCAACATGTTGCCCCCCAGCCACTGGTTGGGGATCACTGATCTGTGGATACCTTGAGTAGCCATAGATGGACCCCCACTACTTTTAGCTTTGAGATGCCATATTCTGATAGGTGGCAATTCCGCTGTACAATGCTAAATCTAAGGTGTCTGTTACTGAGTACTAAATCCATGCACTTAATCCGTACTATTTAGGAAGAAGGATAGTGGCACAACGGTAGCTGGAGCACAACGGTAGCTGGAGCACAACGGTAGCTTAGTGTATGTCACACAGGAATATCAGGTGGTATAATAGGCTAACTGTCCCACAGAAAACATGGCACCCAATGAACTATCCGTGAGCGCACATGACTGTATTTGCACAGGGTGCCAGGGCAAATATTCCAATATAAGTTGCACTAAAAACTGCCCAGTGACTTCTGATGCCCTGCTTTCATATGAGCCCCACCGTTTCTCCTTCATTCAATGGGTTTCACTGGCATATAATTTGTGAAAAGGAAAATGGATAATTCATCATCATTTATTAATAAAGGTATGCAGCACTTTACAGAGCCCTAATCCTGATAGGAATATAGAAAGCAGATAGCGTTGCACAATGACCCGGCGTCTGACAATGATGGACTTTAAATCACCGGTGCAGTATCCACATAAAGATATAATAGCACCTTTAGGCAGAAAGACTTGGAAAATTACCTCTTCGGTTGACAATGAATCAAGCAGGTTGCCAGGTAAAAGATCCAGGGCCTTCTGACCGTTACAAGCACATGATGCATTGCATGAGGAATAAGCGCCCTCAGTCTTCTGCTCCCGAGCATTTATCTCCTGCTGAATGAAAGAGCGAGCTCGGCTATCCTGGCCCCATCGCTCACTATCTCCAGCTCTGGGAACCCACAGTCATTCATTTACATGAACTTACAGGCTTTATAATGAAGAGGGGCGCTGTGCAGCAAATCTGCTCCATGAATTACTTGTAGAAGTGCTTTGTTCTCTTGTGTCAATGCATTTTCACATAGTTTTACCCAAAAATTCAGAAACAACAAAATGTATTTATTTCAAAGGCCCTTATCAGCTTCCTTTGGCTTCTTCTCATCGCATCATATGTAAGGTTAAATACATAGAAGGTATAAATCCCCGCCTGGATCCACATGAGGTTTGGTTTTGGTGCCAAGTGCCAAGTGTCCTGAGCAGGATTCCCAGGCACCGTGCATACCGAGCATCATAGATACAAGGGACAGAGAGTCCCCTTTCTCCTAGCCAATAGAACAAGCTCTGCTTCTAGAACATAGAACATTAACTAAACCTGGAATCGCTAAACTGACCCCACAATTCAACATTGGAACTTGGTAGTGAAATGGACTTGGTTATCTACAGGAAAATATAAGATGACTGATCTTTACTCATGAACTAGTAGACCTGACCCCGTTGCTATATCTCAGCTATAATGTAATAAGCTCCAAAAACCTACAACATATTGAATGTGGGCTCCAGTCGCTGTTCTAGCTGCAGTTTCCATAAAGCATTGTACTGTATATATATTAGCTATCTTGTTACTTTAGACTGGAATTGGCAGGCTTGTTATATGCTGGATGGGACATTTGTCTCAACACTATTTATCTGTAGGTTTGTGGCCAGATTCCTGTAGCTTTAACATAAAATTGAACTATAATGCAGTTCTGTGCTTATAAGAACAATCTTCTTTCCTTAATATTTAAAAAAAAAAATGTATAACTATGTGTCTGTGGGACTACAGAAGGAGTTACTGTGTATCAAAGTAACTATTATACACCATGATTATATTCTATATTGGTTAGCCTTTAACAGCACCAACATGTTACTCATTGCTATAGAGAGAGTTCTGTAGGAGGACTCATTGGGTAGAAGGCTTATTCCAAACAATCGTCAGGACCAAAAAATTTTAGCAAAGTTAACGTAAACAAGGTTCCAGGGCCTAATGGAATACACTCATGAGTACCTACCTACTATTTTGAAAAAGGGTTTTCAGTCTCAATCTTGCAATTATAAACCTGACATCTATAGCGGGAAACGTATTTGAAAGTTAAGAGGTTACACCCAATTAAGTAGATCTGACTTATAAGGAAAGACTGGCCAAGTAGGGTTTGTTTATGCTGGAGAAGAGACGCTTAAGAGGGGATATAACATATAATAACTATAAAAATATATAAAAGGGGACGTCCAATATAATAAACTCTGCTTTATTATAAACTATGCTTTATTTACCTATAGATTCTTCCAGAGGACACAACCCTTGAAGTTAGAAGATATGAGGTTATAGAAATGGATTTATATACAGTGATCACTTAGGTCACTTAGGGCAATGACAGATTAGATTAGCTACCTGCAACAAATCTCCTCTATCATTTGGATCTCCTCCAAATGCCTTCCCACTGGTCTGAAAAAATATGTGTCGCTTCAGCTTTCCGAAGTTGCCCGAAGATTCCTTGCTGTTATGGTCCTTAAGCATTTGTACTGGCAGATACAGTAGATAGCTTCAAGAAAGGCCCGAGTGGCTTTTGAACAACTGAGACAACACAAGGCTACAGAAAATATTCTATCTCAGGGATCCTGAAAGGGTTCTAATTCCTGTTTGAGCATTGAACATTTGGAAGCAAAACTGTGATATATTTCCATGGGGTTTTCTTGCCTGGACCAGGTAACAGGAAGATAGTATTTATTTATTACGCTTGAACTTGAGGAATTTGGGTTTTTTCCCAACATTAACTATTATGTAACTGTACTACAAATGAATACACTTATAAGTGTCATAAATTGGCCCAAACCTTACAAATACCAAGCTCAGCTCAATCTTAGTCCTCAAAGTCAGCCCATATGTGGCCAGCACTGAACATGCACTAGGCTCAGTATTATCAAGAACCAGTTCATCTGACTGTAAGTTTTTGGAGTGTGGGAGGAAACCAGAGGAACTGGAAGAAGCACAAGAAAGCATATAAAGTCCTTGCAGATTGTTGCAACTAACCATTGAGCCACCATTCTGTCTAACTGGTTGGTATACAGTGAGAGACCTCAGGCCCCACAACCCCCTGGATTGGTCCCTTCACTCCCTGAACTGGCCCCTCCAGCCCCCAAAAGAGGTCCCCTCCACCCTCCAGATGGCAACCACCGCCCACTGGCCACGTTCCTGTATGAATACCTTCACCTTCCTTCCTCCATCATTGCGCCACAATATCTGCAGTGGGCCCCATAGGGGTGCAATCCCTACAGACTGGGGCATATTTTGCCCATGTAACCACAATGTATTAGCCAGACTGAATCCATATCCCGCTAATTACCCCCCCCCCCCACTACCGCCGTGATTCGCCAAGTTCTAGAACAATAGCCTATTTGCTACAATGAAATGCTTGGTTTGTGTATTACTTGTCTTTCTCGCCTTGTGCAAAGGGAAAACTATTAAACGATAAATGTTGATATAAAATAAATGTGGCAAGACATCCACGTAACAGTGCCTTTTTTTTTCAAAGCATCGTAAAATATATTAAAAAGCAGCCATATTAAATGGGAGTGCTGCATCCATCAGCGAAGGAGCTCGAATGTCTTCCCTTGTCAGTGGTTTACTGTGGAAATATAATATCGTTCACTTACACGGTAATAAAGTTAGTGCACTGTTTCAGCAGATACAATAATTTGTTTTGTTCCGTTATTGCTGAATGTACCTTGCAAGCACAACAGCAGCAGGAAATTCCTTTTCCGAGGCTAATTCCGCAGACACTTCCAATGGGAGGAGGAGGGGAATTAAACTAGAACGGCCCCCGAAGCCCTAATCACTTTATTTGCACTAATTCTACCTTATCAAAGGCGTTAACTTGCGACTGGCCAAGGCACACACCGCATTGATTACTTCTCAAGGTATCTAATTAGCGGCATACTTCATGCATTACTGCTATGGGAAACGTTGCCCAAGCTCCCCGGGCTTGTCAGTCAGGCGAAACTCAAAGGCAGAGATCATGGAAGGTGGGAACAGCTTTCCTGAATTACTTGGCGTCGGTTCTCCCCCATGTGTGAAAATAACCTTTTGTTGGCCGTTTTGAAAAAAAACGTGGAAATGACATTGGCACTAAATTGCACCAGTTGCAACAGTACTGGTTTTCTTAAATTGCGCACAAGAGGCAACTTGCAACCAATCAGCAATTAGGTTTGATCTACAGAAAGTAAGAAAATGACAGCAAAGAACTAAATATCGCCAAATGCACTGGTGCAATGTAGCACCCAGGTTAATGGCCCCATGTGTAGTGATGAGCGAATCTGTCCCGTTTCGCTTCGCCATAAAATTCACAAAACGGCAAGAAAATTTGCGAAACGTATTTGTCACGCGATTTTTTTGTCGTCCGCATCTTTTTTGTCGCCCACGTCTATTTTTTTGTCGACCGCGCCCAATTTTGATGCGACCGGGCCCTTTTTTTGCCATGACTGCGCCCTTTTTTGCTGCGACCATGCACAATTTGGTGCGCGACAAATTTTTCCGCTGCAAATTTTCACTGGAGTTTTGCGAAACAATTTGCCAATACGGAAATTCGCTGCGAATCCATGCCTGGCGAAACAATTTGCCAATACAGAAATTCGCTGCAAATCTATGATTGGCGAAAAAATCTGCTCATCATTTAAAGGTCCAGCTTTTGGCCAGGTCCCCCTTGAAGGTCCTCCCTTAACTCATTAGATGTACAAATATAGGTAAAGATTGGTAACGTAGTCATTCAGTGACAGGTAGAAGAATATTTATGGCAGAAAGTACAGCACATATTCACCCCACATCTCACCCTACGTGGCCTTCAGGCTTGGCTTTCAGGTGTACACAGGGGAGCAAACTGCCATTTTCCCAATTCTAATCCTAACTGGCCTTCAGGGTTTTATTAGCAACTAGATTCAGGGTAATGTAATAAGCGTTGAGAAGTGTGTACCAATCACGGTAATCCAAAGCAACCAATCAGTAGGTAGCATTTAAAGAAGATATTGTGCGACATTTATGACATTACACCATGAATTTCAATAATGGGAAGAACTGCTCAGAGAAAAATACATCATTCAAAGGGACAAAAATGAAGAAATAAAAACTAACTGTAAACTTGTTAGTGCAGGTAATTGCATTAGGTAGCCATTTTAATAACTGCTCGGCATGGTAGTCATCATTACTATTTGGTGCAAGAAAATAAAATATAAATTTAAATACAAAGGGTCTCCATACACTTCTTGCTATCACACATATGTGGGCACCCAACAAAGGGATCTTGGTTTATTTGTGAAGTTGGCCGTACACTAGTTTGTGTATAGGTTGTAGGTTGTTTAGTCACCAGATAAGTTGTATTTGGAGTATTAATACCTTTGGCTCTCAGCTCAGAGCTGTCCCAGGAGCAGGTCAAGATCAGACAGTTCTGGGGTAGAAGGATTCTGTCTATTGGAACTTTCCCCTCCAGCCTGTTCTTGTAATAATCCGAGAGAAAATCATTAGAAACACTGAAACAACAGGAAAACCCAAAATGGAGCATTTGGGTTTTTTCCTCTTTCTTCTAATTATATTACCCACCTTGGGCTATATTTGTATATTAAGCACAACATTGGTTTAAAAATGAATGAATGAAATCCTAGACAGAAGAAGGGATAAACATGTCTTTAAATATACAGTATATATAGTATATATATTTAATCATTTATATTACGTTGTAAATCACAACTGTATAAATGGACTGATCTATATTTTGAAACATGTGGGGTCATAGATCTTGTGAAAGAGGCTTATAAGTTACTTTTTTTATTTATAGATATCAAGACTTTGGGCAAAGCAACATGTGTTATCAAAAGTGGAAATCCATAGTAAATTCTTGAAAATGCTCACTTGTGTGGAAATGTTTCTGTAGGTCAGGTTACTTTTGATTTGCCCTGGATAGGAGTTGATATTATTCCTGCATTGGCTGATAGAAACTCACTACATTGGGTGCCAGGGGATGACCTGGTCAGGTTCCTTGGCATTGCAATTAGCTAATTTATACACCCTGCCAACGGGGAGCAAGGGATGAACTGATCAGGCTGCTTGGCATCGTGAAGAGCTGATATATTCTCCTGAACTGGAATGCTAAGGGATGAGCTGGTCACATTCCTTGGCATTGTGATTGGCTGATTTATACTCCCAACCTGAGGGAGCAAGAGATGAACTGATCAGGCTGCTTGGCATTTCAATAAATACTTTGGGGAGTCAAGGGATTATATGGTCACATTCCATTGCATTATGATAAGCTGATATATTTTCCCTACCTGGGTAGTTAAGGGATGATCTGGTCAGGTTCCTTGGCATTTTGATAAACTGAAATGTATTTCCTGTGAAGCAATAGATAACCTGACCCAATCAGCAGGTAGCATTTACTGGTCACCTGTTAAAAGCAAACAACCTATTGGTTGCTTTTAGTGATGAGCGAAACGAAGAAAATGTCACGCGCAAAAAAAAATTGTCGCCTGCGGCTATTCTTTTGTCACGTGGCTATTCTTTCGTCACCTGCGGCTATTCTTTCGTCGTTTGGCTATTCTTTTGTTGCCCGCGGCTATTATTTTGTCGCGCGGCTATTCTTTTGTCGCCCACGGCTATTCTTTTGTTGCGGGCGCCAATTTTTGGACGCGCAAATTTTTCCGCAGCTAATTTTTCCATCCGTTTCGCAAAACAATCCGCTGATGGCGAAACGCGGAAATTCGCCGCAAATCCATGCCTGCCGAAACAATTCGCCCATCACTAGTTGCTTTGAGTCACTTCACCTGGGCAAATGTAGTAGTTTTTATTACATATGAGGACATGTATGTCCACAAGTACAGTGAGCAAAGTCCAATATCAAGTGCAATCCCTATATTTTTCCCACAATGTAGCATTTTCCCCAAGAATTTCAGCTTCATTGTGGTCACAAGGGGGGTAATTGCGTTATGCCTACTGCAATTGCATCTGATTCTCCAAAATAACCACAGGGGTACTTCACTGTTACAAAAACCCAATAGCATTTTGGGGGACAGGACCTGACGAAGGGAGGCTCATCTCCCGAAACGTTATGGTCCATCTTTAAGCTCAGGTAACACAGGCTGTATAGCATGCCTGGCCTATGGCTATATTATACAAACATTACTACTCTTGGGCAGATTGGATGAACCAAGCGGCCACATTCCAAGCAATAAATACATATGAATGATCTCAAATTCAATGGCGGAGCTTGCCTCAACTGAGAGTTTATTTTTAGCCAATTTTGTCTCTGAAATATTCAGACAAATGGGCTTTTTGAGACTTTTGGATTATTGAGAGTTGCTAATGAGGAATTCATTATAGGCAATACATTGATTACAGAGAGTCAGCAGAGCAAGTCTTGAGAAATTAACCTAATTAGCTGTATAACTAAGTGTAGTTGAAGTGATAGATCTAAATTTTACTCAAGTGTTTCACATATCAGCGATGGTACAGGAAAAAAAATTATAGAGAGGAAAATGCTCTTAAAACCAATATACTGTATATATAAATGTATTGGTTAAGTAGTAAGTACCAGTGGAATTAATACTGGGCCCAGTACTCGTCAGTCTCTGTATTTATGACTTTGCAGAAGATCTGGAATGGAAGGTCCCATAACTGCTGATGCCATTTACTGTAAGGAGGTCAAGTCTTGGAATTCCCTTGGGAGGGTGGGGATAATGATTTATTGGCCGTTTCTAATGGCTGACTTGGATATCCTTCATGTAAGAAAGCTATAATTACCACATGGAATCCCTTAGGAGATCGAATCGATTGCTAATTTTGGGATTAAGGGAAAAAATCTCTGTGTGAAATGAAATTGGCAGCTGCTTTTTATTTTTCAGAGAATTTTTACTGAATTTGATTGGTTTTCCATTTCACTATGGGGAACATCTCTCAGTCTGTTTATGCAACGCAGGTCTTTATACTCTAATATCATGTTATCCACATTTTGGCTCAAAATAGCATTGTAGGTCAGTGGCACATGGAATGATTTCGAGAGATATGAGCACGAGAGAAAGTGCCCAAAACTGCCCATATTAACTCGCAAATCACCTTCAGGTACTTGGTTGCCATGGTTCCAGACAACTGTCACCCGACTATCACCCAACTATCAGGCAATTTACATCCATATCAATGGGACAGTTTTAGGTACTTTGGTGCCATGTTTTAATTTGCCCAAAAATGCAACAACAAAGGAGCATCTTCCAGTTGGACCTCAGGGGGCCTGTTCTTGGTCTGTTGCTTTAATTTGATCATAAATGTCCTTGTTGAGAGTACTGTCTAAATTAGTGATCCCCAACCAATAGCTCAACCCTTGGATGTTGCTCCCAGGGGCCTCAAGCCAGGTAGTTATTTTTGAATTCCTGGCTTGGAGGCAAGTTTTGGCTGCATAAAAGCCATGGGTAAAGCCAAACAGAGCCTCCTGTAGGCTGCCAGTCCCTATAGGGGCTACCAAAAACTTTGTAATGCTTGTAATGCTTGTGTTGCTCCCCAGTTCTTTTTTACACTTGATAGAGGCTTGTGGGTTAAAAATTTGGGGACCTCGATGGTACAAAATCCTACAAGTTGTAGGGCATTTTTTAAGTTGCAGAATAAATAAGGGGGGTGAGTAGATAAATGAAAATGTTATATAGTACAGTCAAGGGGTGAAAGCATACGTCTGCCTTATTATAGACCCTGGTAAGGACTTAACTTGGCCATGCATTGTAGCATTGGGCTCTAATCCATAAGAAGGAAATTAAAGGAGAAGGAAAGGTAAAAACTAAGTAAGCTTTATCAGAAAGTTCTATGTAAATACAGCCATAAGCACTTACAGTAATGCTGCACTGAGTCCTCTATCAAAAGATACAGGATTTCTTCTCTTTGTTTTCCTGTGCCAGAGACACGCAGCTTTCTCCTCTCTCCCCTCTCCTGCTCCCCCCTCCCTCAAGAATGCTAAGAACTCCCCCCTCTTAGGAATGTGGATCTGAGCCAATCAGCAGGAAGCTTCCTCATAGTCTTACACTGAGCATGTACACCGGGCTTGCTGTTGGTGCAGGAGTGAGGCATTATGGGAACTTTCTTTACACAGCTCAGTGTTTTTTCTTCCCGTTTGGCTTCTGATCATCTGAACAGGTGAAATATGGGGAGACTTAAGGGCACTATTGAGAGAACTGAAGGTATGCCTGCAGCTTGAGATTAACTCTTTATTAGCCTTTCCTTCTCCTTTAATGAGCTGAGGTATAACATATACTTGTTATAGTCTCTATAACAATATGTTGTTGACATTAATAGAATCAACTTTGGCTCATCATGAGAGTCAGGAGGCTACTGTGCTGGGCCGAAGGTGATGTGTATGTCAACAACATAATGTCATATAGAAAAGCGACTCTGACATAGGGGTTTGTCCCCTTTAAACGTCCCTGCTGATATATATATATATAAGTCTGAGGTCTCAGGGAGACGGCTCCAAATGATGTCATCTGTTCAGCTCGCTTGTTCCCGAGCTAAGCCAAAATGTCAGAAACAGACAGACGGCACGGAGAGAAATAAATTATTCCTGATACCCCTTTACATTCCATTAATATTACATGTTGGTCTCTGTGAATTATCTTTAATGACACATGGTTGCCTGCTGTAAGAGATCTGTCTTATTCCCTTCACCTGTCTCACAAGTCCTCGCTGTCGGGAGTCCTAGCTGGGAATGGCACCATCATTTCTCTCTGCTATTAACCTATATTTGTGTTACTGAGAGGCCCAGAAAGAAAGGAGATGGGTGCAGCAGCCACCTGGGACTCCTATGTTCCCAATACAATACTTGGTATAAATGATGATGTTATTGTTCCTTTGCCTGTGTATATATGCTTGCTATATGTATATATGTATATTTCATTATCATTGTGTGTGATTGTGAGTATCTGCTGCATCCGGGAAGCCAGATTCTCTGAACCGGGGAAGAAAAATATCTAGGCCAGAGGTCCCCAGACTTTTTCACCCACATTCAAATGTAAAATGAGTTAGGAAGCAACACAAGCATTCAAAAGGTTCCTGGGGGTGCTAAATATGGGCTGTGATTGGCTATTGGTAGCCCCTATGTGGACTGGCAGCCTACACAAGGATCTGTTTGGCAGTACTCATGGTTTTGATGCAACTAAAACTTGCCTCCAAGCCAAGAATTTAAAAATAAACACCTGTTTGAGGCCACTGAGTGCAACATCCAAGGGGTTGGTGCCCCTGCTGGCCGCATCCCCTAACCCGCCCCCCGCAGGGGCCCCCACCCGGCGTCCTTCCCTGAGCGCACATAAATTTAACGCGTCAGGGGAGGAACGGTCTGGCAGGAGGAGCGCCGCAAAGGTCGGATATGGGCCGCCGGGGCCCACCAGGATTTTTCCCGGTGTCCTGGCGGCCCAGTCCGACCCTGAAGGAAAGTATAGCTGAGTGTGGCCAGCGGTTGTTCTTTTTGGAATGAATCTCCCTAACGAGCACTCGTTATTGTATATACAAACATAAAATTAAGGAACCATCAATGGAGAATATTAGTTGATTTCGTTGGTTGAGATGATTCACACAGACTGAATAGGCACAAGGCATGAGATAAGAGGCAGAGCTTTGGCTGCCAACTTTGGAGGAGGTTCAATCCAACGACTGAGATGTTCATCAGCCAATCCAAGCTCATCTACAGTGGGGTAACTAGAAGTCACTGGTCACTAAACCACAGAAAACATTTTTTGGGGCTCCAGCCACAAAACCTTTGGGTAGGTTATTTGGTTTTTAGACAGATAGGGAAACTGTGGATTCAGCTTTGCCAACAGCCCCCCTCAATAGAGAGAGATTGTCTGTCTCTTTTGATATTAAAGCACCTTACCTTGTATGCCAATAAATACTTTCTACTGGCCAGCTGATTTGGGTTACCAGAAGATGAGGTTTGAGTTCAAGCTTAGACATCCCTAATTCATGTAATTTCCCTCAGCTCTTGCCTTCCTGCATTTCAGGGACCCTCCACTTCTCAAAATTTAGGCCTGTTACTACCATATACCGCTGGTACCAAAACCAAAAGGATGTTAAATATAATAGGAGGTGCAACCAATCAAAAGGCAGCATTTATTGGTCACCTGTTAGAATGCAAATATCTGATTGGTTGCCATGGGTTACTAGACTTATGGACTCATTTGCCACCTGGGGGGGGGGGCACAAATGTGAGAGCACTATAGAGAGCACAATGGGGCACAAGAGCACAGTTTGAAGATCTCTGTGCTTCGAAACAGAACAGCACCATGCATCGCTATGTGCCCAAAGTGCAAAAAAATGGGGAGTTGTGTCTTTTTGTTTACATTTTGCACTTTGCACACTGACTTTGGAATCACAAATGAGCCCTTTGGAGTTGCATTATTAATAGTAGCTGCATTTCTTCCCAGCATACATTACACTGTTAAATTCAGATGTATTTCTTCTATTATCCATTTATGTCAGAACAATATCATCCTAAAGACAAAAATGCTGAACCCAAACATTTTCCATTTTTTTCCTCACTGGTCCAGATGTAAATACACTTTCATATTCTCAAACAATGTTCATTTGCTTTGGAAGCGCTGATGGATGTATTAGTATTTCTAGTTAAACCTCTTAATGGGACATAACTGATGCTAAGCAGCTAAACACATTTAATGGCTTTCCAAGAAAACCAAGGAAGGGGCCACCTCCAAGTGCGCTCAGGAGGGAGAAGCGTGGGTTGCAGGGCTAATACATTCATTGCGGATATCTGCAGTCTGTGTAGGTGATTTCTGTAGGCTGTAAAATAAGTCTTTCTCTCTTCAAAACAATGGACAGATTCATCAGCCAATAAAACCCCTGCCCTGTTGTGGAGGTAACATATTCAGCTTGGCCATCTGGAGAAGTAAGTCACGTCAACATTATTGCGTATATAATCCTCTTGCTTTGCTTCGTTTTATGGCCAAAAGTTTCCAGTATAGTCACTCATTCCAAGCCGTAAGTCAGATTCATAGGTACATAAACCGGTCAATAGAGACTGTGTGTCCACTGGGAGCCTTGGGACTGGAAGAGGGTCATTAAGAGGAGATCTCCCATATTCCTATTGTAGCTAAATAGTTTCCATTACATACATGTTTATTACTTGTGGGCGGTGCTTTGACACCTGGAGGCACATGAGCAGTTCCAAATCCATGTTGCCAAACTACAGCCTGATTATGTTTTCCAAATTAGAAAAAACGGACGGCTAGTCGGGGGTGGGAATGTCTATGGGGGAAACTGCATATACAAATTGTATTCTCTCTCACTCCTGCAGGATAATAACCCAGTAGACAAATTAAGGTCCATACAGAATGGGTTAGCAGAGATGGGAGCAGAAGAACTTGATTGGCCTGCAAACAGCCCTGAACTCAACCCAACTGAACACCTGTGGGATAAAGTGGTACCCCAACTGTAAGCCAGGGCCGATTCCCAAAACCCCTGCCCAAGCTGTTACATAAGAATGGAAGCAAATCCCAGCAACACTGCCCAACATCTAGTGGATAGCCTCAGAGCAGTAGAGGCTATTTAAGCAGCAAAGGGAGCACTAACACCATATTATTACTCTTGATTTAGCAATTAGATGTTGGCTCCATAGGGTCATACAGAGTATAGTGCATCATATAAACATACAACATGCTACTTGCACCCTCAGTCTGCATATGATAAAGTTTATCTCCCATACCTCACTAGGTACCCAGAAAATGCATTCTAATTATAGGAACATTTACCAACAATAGGCCATTTTGCATCTGGGATTAAACACACAGCTATCAATGATTAACTTTGTCCAGGCAGCTGCATATGATATGGGTGGTTTCCATGGCTTTCTGCCCTAGTGCAAATGTGCCTAAAATTAATAAAATAGCTAGACAGGAAGCAGGAAGTGTACATGTCATTAAGCATTTTATTCAGAAAAACACAAAAATCGATGAGGATCAGAATCATGATTCCTAAATGTTTATGTACATTATCTTATCCATATTTTAGTATTTGAAAGAAGACAAAATGGCAGCCAATAATAGACAAGACATCACCGCATTGCTATGAGAAGGCCCCGGAAAGCATCTACACATCGAGACTTTCCTTCTGCTTCAATTCACAGGCTCTTGTTTTGCACAGAGGAAAGGGAACAAATCAGAAGCCGTGTTGGCGAAATGTAAAGGCCATTAGGGTCTATAAATAATTGAATGAATAACATGCTCTGGCTGACAAAGCCATGTCTCCCAAATGACATTCATCTCATCCGTGCAGCCATCTTGTGCCGTGATTTGCAGGGCCGCTCTGCGTGTCCTAGAGACCAGTATAATGTATGCATGATATACTGTCTGAGGGACTTATCTCACATTCAGTAAGTCTCCGTGGAAAGTGATAGGGTGACCTGAATTTCAGTCTCACGGAGAAGAAGTTGGGATTTTCCTGACAGGAGAGACGTTCTGTCAGCTGCACAAGGCGAGATAGATGCCACAACAGCACAGGCGGCACAGGCAATCAATATGAAAGCGAATGCAAAAGGGAGAGGTGGAAACAGAATTTCATAAAGCGCTATTAAAAATATGAACCTCAGAAGGGAACGGATTTAGTTAGCAGCTTCCCAGAACGTTCTCTAGGTCTGAGGGCCAATATATTGCAGTTACCCCCACACCATTCCATCGGGGAGATAAAGAGCCAACTCTCCCAGGGTATCTACAGTAAGTCAAGTCAATTATAGATATAAAAATGCACCCAACCTTTATGGAATCATTAATATACTTTATTTATTAATAGCTCATGGTTTTCAACTGCCACAAATACTCCCACCCTATTATTCAGACTCATCATAAAAATTCTGCATTATGGGTCAAAAACGGGGCACATTGTGTTTAAACTTGCACTTTGCACATTGGACTTGTGTTTGTAAATGATCTGCATTCACCCCTGGTACAATCAATTGCACCTATCAGTCTGGGGTTCATAGCATGACTTATTGGCACCAGAAGAAAATATGTTATATTGGGGGAACTTCTATCATGATGCACCTTCCAGGGGGCAGCAAGTGTAGGTACCTGAGCAGAGTCATGTCAATGGCGGTAGGTACTCCTGTGCTTGACTTTAGCCTGTTATTCTGGCTGTTCTGCTGACCTGTGCCTTGATTTTACCATAAACTTTAGTGTTATACTTTGTACCTAACAAAGGAATTATCCTTTATCCTTGAATACCATATGGACAATGTCGGCCAACTAGTACCTCCCTTTGTACCTACCAGCCTTGCTTGTCTTACCTGGTCTCCAGTAGGCGCTTCATCTTCAGTCCTTATTTCCTGGAGGCCAGCAGCCCTGACACCATCTCAAACTAAGTTCAAGGAGGTTTTCAGCCATACCCAAGTCACTCCATGCCCACACCCCATCACACACAGATTATGCCCCGATCATGTCCCATTACACACTTCTCCTAAGAAGGATATAGAAATACAGTAGAGTTCTGAAAAAGGGTGGGTTGATATGAATGCCTCATTGACCTCTAAAATGTAGCCCTTGTAGAATATGAGGATATCAGAAGTCACAGAGGAGGTCCATGACCATATAAAAGCACAAGTGCTTAGGCCAGTAGCCACTTCATCTTCAGTCCTTATTTCCCTACCTGGAGACCAACAGCCCTCACACCTTACTCTTCAGAAATCTCAACCACCCCAAACTAATTTTCATAAGGTTTTTGGCCCAAGTCCTTCCATGCCCAAACCCCATCACACACAGACTATGCCCAGTTCATGACCCATTACACACTTCCTATTATCCACCCAAGAAGGATCTAGAAATACAGAAGACTGCTCAAAACGACATGATTGCCTCATTGACCTCTAAAATGTACCCCTTTTTGTAAAATATGAGGATATTAGAAGTCACTGAGGTGGTCCTTGCCTTAGGCCTTGTGCTTTTATATGGTCGTGGACCTCCCAAGTTATAACGAGGGAACATTATTACCTGAGTCTTAAAAAATGAATTGTTCTGAAATGTTTTCTTATTTTCCCTTTAATAAATAATGGGAAGGGAGAGTGACCACCTTACTAGGCAATGCATGGCAAGTACCTTGCTTCACTCACCCATCCCTAATATATTTGTCAACTGGTGTCTATTATTATAGGTGTAATGAAGGTCAGACTATCAAGAAAACAATTTTATCAGTATATTATGAGCCGGGGAAGCACTAAATGTCCCCTTCTGGCAGTTCATTACATTTTGTTTGCTCGGTGCGCTGCCCATGTTATCTTCACACTGGGTTTGCAGTAAAAATATTCAGACCCATCACTGCTTGCAGCTAATACATAATAAACATGTTCTAGTGGAGCTGCCAGTGACTTGCCGGAGTAAATGAGGGTTGGAGAGAACTCAGCCAAATCTAAGAGCCGCACAAAGAATGTTAATTCTACCCTTAACCTATGCCAGACAGGCAGACAGACAGACACATAAAAGGCACTTAGATAAACACCTAGATAGAAACATAGATAGACAAATAAATAGACTTATAGATAGACACATAGATAGAAACATAGATAGACTTATAGATAGACACATAGATAGACTTATAGATAGACTTATAGATAGACTTATAGATAGACACATAGATAGACACATAGATAGACTTATAGATAGACACCTAGATAGACACATAGATAGACTTATAGATAGACACCTAGATAGACTTATAGATAGACACCTAGATAGATACATAAATAGACTTATAGATAGACACATAGATAGACTTATAGATAGACACATAGATAGACACATAGATAGACTTATAGATAGACACCTAGATAGACACATAGATAGACTTATAGATAGACACCTAGATAGACACATAGATAGACTTATAGATAGACACATAGATAGACTTATAGATAGAAACATAGATAGACACATAGATAGACTTATAGATAGACACCTAGATAGACACATAGATAGACTTATAGATAGACACCTAGATAGACTTATAGATAGACACCTAGATAGATACATAAATAGACTTATAGATAGACTTATAGATAGACACATAGATAGACTTATAGATAGACACCTAGATAGACACATAGATAGACTTATAGATAGACACATAGATAGACACATAGATAGACACCTAGATAGACACATAGATAGACTTATAGATAGACACCTAGATAGACACATAGATAGACTTATAGATAGACACCTAGATAGACACATAGATAGACTTATAGATAGACACCTAGATAGACACATAGATAGACTTATAGATAGACACATAGATAGACTTATAGATAGACACCTAGATAGACACATAGATAGACTTATAGATAGACACCTAGATAGACACATAGATAGACTTATAGATAGACACATAGATAGACTTATAGATAGACACATAGATAGACACATAGATAGACTTATAGATAGACACCTAGATAGACACATAGATAGACTTATAGATAGACACATAGATAGACACCTAGATAGACACATAGATAGACTTATAGATAGACACATAGATAGACTTATAGATAGACACCAAGATAGACACATAGATAGACTTATAGATAGACACCTAGATAGACACATAGATAGACTTATAGATAGACACATAGATAGACACATAGATAGACACCTAGATAGACACATAGATAGACTTATAGATAGACACATAAATAGACACCTAGATAGACACATAGATAGACTTATAGATAGACACCTAGATAGACACATAGATAGACTTATAGATAGACACCTAGATAGACACATAGATAGACTTATAGATAGACACCTAGATAGACACATAGATAGACTTATAGATAGACACATAGATAGACTTATAGATAGACACCTAGATAGACACATAGATAGACTTATAGATAGACACATAGATAGACACCTAGATAGACACCTAGATAGACACATAGATAGACTTATAGATAGACACATAGATAGACACATAGATAGACACCTAGATAGACACCTAGATAGACACATAGATAGACTTATAGATAGACACCTAGATAGACACATAGATAGACTTATAGATAGACACCTAGATAGACACATAGATAGACTTATAGATAGACACCTAGATAGACACATAGATAGACTTATAGATAGACACATAGATAGACTTATAGATAGACACCTAGATAGACACATAGATAGACACATAGATAGACACATAGATAGACTTATAGATAGACACATAGATAGACACATAGATAGACACATAGATAGACACCTAGATAGACTTATAGATAGACACATAGATAGACTTATAGATAGACACCTAGATAGACACATAGATAGACTTATAGATAGACACCTAGATAGACACATAGATAGACTTATAGATAGACACATAGATAGACTTATAGATAGACACATAGATAGACACCTAGATAGACACCTAGATAGACACATAGATAGACTTATAGATAGACACATAGATAGACACATAGATAGACACATAGATAGACACCTAGATAGACACATAGATAGACTTATAGATAGACACATAGATAGACACATAGATAGACACATAGATAGACACCTAGATAGACACATAGATAGACTTATAGATAGACACCTAGATAGACACATAGATAGACTTATAGATAGACACCTAGATAGACACATAGATAGACTTATAGATAGACACATAGATAGACACATAGATAGACACCTAGATAGACACATAGATAGACTTATAGATAGACACATAGATAGACTTATAGATAGACACATAGATAGACTTATAGATAGACACATAGATAGACTTATAGATAGACACCTAGATAGACACATAGATAGACTTATAGATAGACACCTAGATAGACACATAGATAGACTTATAGATAGACACCTAGATAGACACATAGATAGACTTATAGATAGACACATAGATAGACTTATAGATAGACACATAGATAGACTGATAGATAGACACATAGATAGACTTATAGATAGACACCTAGATAGACACATAGATAGACTTATAGATAGACACCTAGATAGACACATAGATAGACTTATAGATAGACACATAGATAGACACATAGATAGACACCTAGATAGACACATAGATAGACTTATAGATAGACACATAGATAGACACCTAGATAGACACATAGATAGACTTATAGATAGACACATAGATAGACACATAGATAGACTTATAGATAGACACATAGATAGACACCTAGATAGACACATAGATAGACTTATAGATAGACACCTAGATAGACACATAGATAGACTTATAGATAGACACCTAGATAGACACATAGATAGACTTATAGATAGACACATAGATAGACACATAGATAGACACCTAGATAGACACATAGATAGACACATAGATAGACTTATAGATAGACACATAGATAGACTTATAGATAGACACATAGATAGACTGATAGATAGACACATAGATAGACTTATAGATAGACACCTAGATAGACACATAGATAGACTTATAGATAGACTTATAGATAGACACATAGATAGACTTATAGATAGACACCTAGATAGACTTATAGATAGACACATAGATAGACTGATAGATAGACACATAGATAGACTTATAGATAGACACCTAGATAGACACATAGATAGACTTATAGATAGACACCTAGATAGACACATAGATAGACTTATAGATAGACACATAGATAGACACATAGATAGACACCTAGATAGACACATAGATAGACTTATAGATAGACACATAGATAGACACATAGATAGACTTATAGATAGACACCTAGATAGACACATAGATAGACTTATAGATAGACACCTAGATAGACACATAGATAGACTTATAGATAGACACCTAGATAGACACATAGATAGACTTATAGATAGACACCTAGATAGACACATAGATAGACGTATAGATAGACACATAGATAGACACATAGATAGACACCTAGATAGACACATAGATAGACACATAGATAGACTTATAGATAGACACATAGATAGACTTATAGATAGACACCTAGATAGACACATAGATAGACTTATAGATAGACACCTAGATAGACACATAGATAGACTTATAGATAGACACATAGATAGACTTATAGATAGACACATAGATAGACTTATAGATAGACACCTAGATAGACACATAGATAGACTTATAGATAGACACCTAGATAGACACATAGATAGACTTATAGATAGACACATAGATAGACTTATAGATAGACACATAGATAGACTGATAGATAGACACATAGATAGACTTATAGATAGACACCTAGATAGACACATAGATAGACTTATAGATAGACACCTAGATAGACACATAGATAGACTTATAGATAGACACATAGATAGACACATAGATAGACACCTAGATAGACACATAGATAGACTTATAGATAGACACATAGATAGACACATAGATAGACTTATAGATAGACACCTAGATAGACACATAGATAGACTTATAGATAGACACCTAGATAGACACATAGATAGACTTATAGATAGACACCTAGATAGACACATAGATAGACTTATAGATAGACACATAGATAGACACCTAGATAGACACATAGATAGACACATAGATAGACTTATAGATAGACACATAGATAGACTTATAGATAGACAACTACATAGATAGACTTATAGATAGACACCTAGATAGACACATAGATAGACTTATAGATAGACACATAGATAGACTTATAGATAGACACATAGATAGACTGATAGATAGACACATAGATAGACACCTAGATAGACACATAGATAGACTTATAGATAGACACATAGATAGACACCTAGATAGACACATAGATAGACTTATAGATAGACACATAGATAGACTTATAGATAGACACCTAGATAGACACATAGATAGACACATAGATAGACTTATAGATAGACACATAGATAGACTTATAGATAGACACATAGATAGACTGATAGATAGACACATAGATAGACACCTAGATAGACACATAGATAGACTTATAGATAGACACATAGATAGACTTATAGATAGACACCTAGATAGACACATAGATAGACTTATAGATAGACACCTAGATAGACACATAGATAGACTTATAGATAGACACATAGATAGACACCTAGATAGACACATAGATAGACACATAGATAGACACCTAGATAGACACATAGATAGACACATAGATAGACTTATAGATAGACACCTAGATAGACACATAGATAGACTTATAGATAGACACCTAGATAGACACATAGATAGACACATAGATAGACACCTAGATAGACACATAGATAGACACATAGATAGACTTATAGATAGACACCTAGATAGACACATAGATAGACTTATAGATAGACACCTAGATAGACACATAGATAGACTTATAGATAGACACCTAGATAGACACATAGATAGACTTATAGATAGACACCTAGATAGACATCTAGATAGACTTATAGATATACACCTAGATAGACACATAGATAGACTTATAGATAGACACCTAGATAGACACATAGATAGACTTATAGATAGACACATAGATAGACTTATAGATAGACACATAGATAGACTTATAGATAGACACATAGATAGACTTATAGATATACACCTAGATAGACACATAGATAGACTTATAGATAGACACCTATATAGACACATAGATAGACACCTATATAGACACATAGATAGACTTATAGATAGACACCTATATAGACACATAGATAGACTTATAGATAGACACCTAGATAGACTTATAGATAGACTTATAGATAGACACCTAGATAGAAACATAGATAGACACATAAATAGACTTATAGATAGACACATAGATAGACTTATAGATAGACACCTAGATAGACTTATAGATAGACACATAGATAGACACATAGATAGACATAGATAGACACATAGATAGACTTATAGATAGACACATAGATAGACACATAGATAGACATAGATAGACACATAGATAGACACATAAATAGACTTATAGATAGACACATAGATAGACGTATAGATAGACACCTAGATAGATACATAAATAGACTTATAGATAGACACATAGATAGACGTATAGATAGACACCTAGATAGATACATAAATAGACTTATAGATAGACAAATAGATAGACACATAGATAGACTTATAGATAGACACCTAGATAGATACATAAATAGACTTATAGATAGACACCTAGATAGACTTATAGATAGACACCTAGATAGAAACATAGATAGACACATAAATAGACTTATAGATAGACACATAGATAGACTTATAGATAGACACATAGATAGACTTATAGATAGACACCTAGATAGACACATAGATAGACTTATAGATAGACATCTAGATAGACTTATAGATATACACCTAGATAGACACATAGATAGACTTATAGATAGACACCTAGATAGACACATAGATAGACTTATAGATAGACACATAGATAGACTTATAGATAGACACATAGATAGACTTATAGATAGACACATAGATAGACTTATAGATATACACCTAGATAGACACATAGATAGACTTATAGATAGACACCTATATAGACACATAGATAGACACATAGATAGACACCTATATAGACACATAGATAGACTTATAGATAGACACATAGATAGACTTATAGATAGACACCTATATAGACACATAGATAGACTTATAGATAGACACCTAGATAGACTTATAGATAGACTTATAGATAGACTTATAGATAGACACCTAGATAGAAACATAGATAGACACATAAATAGACTTATAGATAGACACCTAGATAGACACATAGATAGACTTATAGATAGACACATAGATAGACTTATAGATAGACACCTAGATAGACTTATAGATAGACACATAGATAGACACATAGATAGACATAGATAGACACATAGATAGACTTATAGATAGACACATAGATAGACACATAGATAGACTTATAGATAGACACATAGATAGACACATAAATAGACTTATAGATAGACACCTAGATAGAAACATAGATAGACACATAAATAGACTTATAGATAGACACCTAGATAGAAACATAGATAGACACATAAATAGACTTATAGATAGACACATAGATAGACTTATAGATAGACACCTAGATAGATACATAAATAGACTTATAGATAGACACATAGATAGACGTATAGATAGACACATAGATAGACACATAGATAGACACATAGATAGACGTATAGATAGACACATAGATAGACACCTAGATAGACACATAGATAGACTTATAGATAGACACCTAGATAGATACATAAATAGACTTATAGATAGACACATAGATAGACGTATAGATAGACACATAGATAGACACATAGATAGACACATAGATAGACGTATAGATAGACACATAGATAGACACCTAGATAGACACATAGATAGACTTATAGATAGACACCTAGATAGATACATAAATAGACTTATAGATAGACACCTAGATAGACTTATAGATAGACACCTAGATAGATACATAAATAGACTTATAGATAGACACCTAGATAGACACATAAATAGACTTATAGATAGACACCTAGATAGACTTATAGATAGACACCTAGATAGAAACATAGATAGACTTATAGATAGACTTATAGACACATTAGCAGTCACATAGATAAACACATAGACAGAAATGTAGATAGACATACAAGGCAGATTTATCAATATGTGAGTTTAGAGTTTAATACATAAAAACTCACTCATGTTTTATTCATTCCTATGGGATTTTCAGATAATAAATTCCAACATTGATAAATTCACTTCTAAAAATCCCATACGAATGAATAGAACATGAGTGAGTTTTTCTGTATTGAGCTCTATACTCTATTAGAACCCAATAGAAACCACATAATGTTGGTGAATCTCAAGCGTTGGAGTGGGGGGGGGGGGGTGTTTGATTTACAGGTATGAAAAATCTGCTTTTGCACAAAGCGTGAATCACTGCACAGCACTTAAATGCTGCTTCTCATACTGCCGGCAGAGACACAGCTTTGTGTGTAATTATCTGCATTGTGCGCTTGGCGGATACAGGGGGTCTTCCTTCATTCCCTTACAATAGCAACCGACTCCTCTGAATGGATGGGATTGTGGTGCGTAAGTGTTTTATTTACATTCAATGTAAAGTGACTTTATACGAGGAGATAGAGGTTGAACACAACACGGCACTACTTGCAGGTTATTATCCACAGTAAAACATAGAAATTTGGTATCAGAAAGGTAAATACAGCCATAAGCACTCACAGAAACTCTGCACTGAGTCCTCTATCAAAAGAAACAGGATTTCTTGTCTCTTTGTTTTCCTCTGCCAGAGACATGCAGCTCCCCCTCCCCCCTTAGGAATGTGGATCTGAGCCAATCAGCAGGAAGCTTCCTCTTAGTCTAACTAATTGAGCATGTACAGCAGCCTTGGTCTTGGTGCAAGAGCAAGGCATTATGGGAACTTTCTTTACACAGCTCAGCCTTTTTTTCCTATGAGGCTTCTGATCATCTAAACAGGAGAAATATGGGGAGACTTAAGGGCTCTACTGAGAGAACTGAAGGTATGCCTGCAGCTTGAGATTAACTCTTTATTAGCCGTTCTCCTTGAATCCTCTGATTTAGCTCACAAGAATGGCTTCTAGCTGGTGGCTAGTACAT
Source organism: Xenopus tropicalis (assembly GCF_000004195.4). Classification (NCBI taxonomy): domain Eukaryota; kingdom Metazoa; phylum Chordata; class Amphibia; order Anura; family Pipidae; genus Xenopus; species Xenopus tropicalis. Next base: position 137,161,219 of record NC_030682.2, read on the forward strand.
CAGTTGTGCCTAGTAGCCATGGCTATGAGGCACAGTGGAACCATGACTTTCATTGTATGTCAGACTTTCATCTTTTCCAAGGTATGTATGTGTAGTTGGAAGAGATGATGCTTTTTTTTTTTTTAACTTTATTTTTATTGTGGCCAACCTTCAAGAAGCTGCGTGTTACGTATGTTCATTCATATATCCATTAGAATAAAGATTTGCCAGCTTGAGCAGCATTTGTCTGGTTTTGTACTTTTTTATATAACTATATGGCAGACTGGCCAAACTTAGAGAAGAAAGGGAGGATACCTGTGTCAGACATAAATGAATGAGAGAGTATATAACAGACCCTGTCAGTAGGACCATATATTCCACCCTTTTTTGAATTTGCGTAGGTTGCTGTTGTTAAGTAGTGCCGCAAGTTTCTCCACCTCTATCGTCCACCACAACTTATTACGTATCTCCTGCATCGTTGGGGGAATATCCTTCCACTTCTTGGCTATCAGGTATCTGGTTGGCACACTCACTTCTTTGGGCTGTATACTTGATTAACACACAATAAGTGGTACTGGCTGCTCACTCTGTATCTCTCTTCCACAAGCTGGCAAAACAACAGGGTCTCCCTTTATAAAGTACTGGGCCCCTGATTTTTGACTCCAAACCTAGGCACACCTTCTCCCAACAGTGCACTGGGGCATTCAGCCAATCGGGTATCTCCCCAGTCTGTAGCGGGATGATGTCACAGACAGAGAAACAGGGGAAAGAGTTCTCTGATCCCCACAGGTGTATGTGGAATCTATGTTCATTGTGTTTAAGTTGGTTCAGTTTGCGTAACAGAAGGGCCAGCCATGTATCAGTAGCTAAGGTTTCATTTATGGTTGGGAATACTTCTGGCCACAGTTTGATCAGGGGGCAGGTCCACCACATATGCCTTTTGTTCGTTCTTTCTCCACATCCTCGTGGATACAGATCTGTTGTATGGAACCATTTGTGGAGCTTTTGGGGGGTTTGGTACTAGTCTTGGCAGATTTTATTGGTATTTTCTTTTATGTGGGTGTTAATGAATGAGAGAGTGAAGCTATTTTATACTTTGAGCTTATATTGGGAGCCAGGTGTTCTTTTGTAGGCCGTACATATTTTATAAACTGCATACAGGCAAATCACTGGGCAGTAACTTGAAATATAACTTTTACATGTCAGCAAGTCATGTTCAAGTTCAATCCATCAACTATGCAGAGGTCTCTCTAACCAAAATAAATGCTAGAGGGGTCATTTTCCCTTCTGAAATTCATTTATACCTACAAAGATAAAGGAGACAAAAAAGTGTCAGCACTCACAGGATTTTAAATATTTGAAAAAAGATAAATTTTATTACAAAATATGAAAAAGGAACATTACAGACCTCAACGTTTCAGTCCCCCACAGGGACTTTCGTCAGGAGGCAGAGAAAAGACAGTACAGTCTCTGCCTCCTGACGAAAGTCCCTGTGGGGGACTGAAACGTTGAGGTCTGTAATGTTCCTTTTTCATATTTTGTAATAAAATTTATCTTTTTTCAAATATTTAAAATCCTGTGAGTGCTGACACTTTTTTGTCTTATTGTACTATATTTACTCTTGCACCCAGGCATAATCATTGTTAGTGGTGTGCACCAACTGGCTGTCTACAAAGATAAAGGAGATATCCTCTACAAAGGGTTGTCACCATCCATCCTACTGGGTCCCTAGCACTAGAACAGTGATCCCCAACCAGTGGCTCAGGGGCAACATGTTGCTCCCCACCCCCTTTGGTGTTACTCTCAGTGGCCTCAAAGTAGGTGCTATTTTTGAATCTCTGCCTTGGAAACCAGAAACAAATATTTGCCCCAAGCAGAGCCTCCTTCAGGCTAGCAGTTCACATGGGGCTACCAAAGAACCAATCACAGCCCTTATTTGGTATCCCCAAAGAACTTTTTTCATGCTTATGTGGCTCACCTACACTTTTTACAGCCAAAAGGTTGGAGATCCCTGCCTTGGAACCTCATGCTTGTTGCTTTCTTGGCTTCTTCTAGTGATTTCTGGCCACTGGAAACCAAAGAGCAAAGTTGCCAAAAGGAACGCACTGTCTTTATTCTCTTTGCACCGCCATGACGCTCTACAGCGCTTCTTGCTGGAAATAATATAAGGAAATTGACGTCAATACAATCTGCAGTTTTCCATTAAGGTTCCATATGTATATTCATTGGAAGGCAAGTCTCATTTATGGAACGAATTAACTCCCCGTTGATATATTCTAAGCAATAACTTTACTGATTATAAGTTCAATGTATCTTCTCAATCACTCGGTAAGGCTTGAAAAAAGTCCATCAAGTTGAACATTTTCAAAACCTTCAATCTAAACAGAACCCCCTTCAGTACTTACTGTATATACTCGAGTATAAGCCTAGTTTTTCAGCACCCAAAATGTGCTCAAAAAGTCACCCTCGGCTTCTACTCGAGTCGGGTCCCTCCAGACTAGCACCTTCTGTCCTTTGTGTGCAAATCAGGCCCCCCGCAACCAGACCCTCCAGTGCCCAGGCCCACTCCCACATTCATCTTAATCTACTATTCTCACCTGTCGCACTAGACATTTCACTTTATATTCTATATAAACTATATATTGAAGGATTTTGAAGGATTTTAACTCTTCGTGTTTTAGCTTGGTTGCTGATTAAGTACTCTTAAGGTATCATTGTTGATAAAACAATTGTTTTTGTTGACCCTCCACTTACAGAGCTAGTTTACAGTTTTTATTTGAAATAAATATTTAAAAACATATACCCCACTGATGCCTCATTTAATGTAATTTTATTGGTATTTATTTTGATTATTAAAACTTAGCAGTAGCTGCTGCATTTCCCACCCTAGGCTTATACTCGAGTCAATAAGTTTTTCCAGTTTTCTTAGGTAAAATAAGGTACCTCGGCTTATACTCGAGTATATACGGTACATGCCAATATCTTAAATCCCCTATCAGACTCTTATAGCAATCAGAGAACTCCCTGGATACTATTAACTGTAATAATCATACACATATGCCGCTTTCCATTGATACCAGATGAGACAAAAGGGATTATCTTGCTCATACATCTGATATGAGTTTTGCAGTGAATGATTAAAAAGGGCAGTTTTACATTTTATTAGTCCCCCTGTCCCTCACTGTAAATATCACAATAGATTTAGGCTGCACTTCCCGGAAAGAAGATATTTCCAAAATGGACCCGAGACATAAATGGGTTAGTAAATTTATAAACAGAAATATTTTTGGGATGAAGGTCGCCCTCGGAAACATGAAACGTGCAAACGCTTCTGGGGGGCTTTTAGCAAAGTAAAAGCACAGCGGGACCTGCCAGTGGGGGCCTTGCTAGTGGCCGTACCCAGCCCAAACAAGGGGAATTGGGTTGTGGCACTGAGAACAGGCAGAGATAAATACTACGGCGCCTTGGTGACCCATATCCTACATTTCTGAGGCACAGAGTAGGGCTAAAGCACTTGGGAAAGCAACATTAAATATTTATTACCTTCTATACACAACCAATGTGTATAGAGTAGAAGATAAATATACACAAGAGCCAAGAATATGCTTTAATATACTGTATATTCTTATAAACTGATAAAATCAATGTCACATGACTGTCTGGGACTTAAATATGAGGGTGGCCCTATACCTTTGTATGGTCATCAACCTCTCATGGCCCTATATTTTACAGTAGTGGGGACATGTACATATTTACGTTCTAACAAAATCGTGGACCTCAGCTTATTTGCTATGGAAAGATCAGAAACAATATTTCTTCCCCCCCGGGGGGCTGGGAGCAGCCTGAAGGTCAGTAAAGGTGAGATTAGAGGAGAGCACCTATTTGCACTGCTAGAAACACCTATAAGCCCACCTATGGAGTTACCATGTTTTTCGACTTTGGTCTTCGCTTTATGGAGGGGGAAGATCCTGCTGAAAGCCGGAGAACAGGAGGCCCAAGTAAAGGAGAAGGGACCTTATGAATGAGGGAATATAATTAATGGTAGGGTAACTCCAGGGGTGAGCTAGCAAGAGCAGTTCTGGGCTTCACCAAGAAGCGGGGTAGTTACCTAGACTAAACCTGCTAGGCTGTATGGCAGTGATCCCCAACCAGTGGCTCTGGGGTAACATGTTGCTCCCCAACCCCTTGGATGTTGCTCCCAGCGGCCTCAAAGCAGGTGCCCATTTTTGAATTTCTTGGAGGCATAATCTGAGTCCTTATTGGTCACCTACTAGGAAAGTGTTTGTGCTTGTGTTGCTACCCAGCTTTTTTTTCATTGAAATGTTGCTCACAAGTAAAAAAAGGTTCCTGATGAAGAACCTCTGGCACCCAAGATTACTTGTGGAAGTGTGTGGGAGAGTCATAGTCCACATTGAGACCCTTTACCCGCGCTGCTTGGCGATACCGCCGCTAAGAAACCCCCATCTCTATATATCGCAATACAAGGACAAGCCGGATGCATCATTTCCGCTGATGTCCGGGCGCCTCAGTCATACTAACTACATGTAAAGGCCAAACTCACATGGTTTAACATGAGCCCACGGCTACGGCCCAACACAGACCGGCTGCTCACAGGCCAATAAATAGTCTATAATTTTCCAAATGAAAGACTTTGGTGCAAACAGGTAAAGCCTTAAACACTTGCGTTGTGTTTCCGTATGATCTTGTTCTTAGCAGAAAGAGCTCACAAAGAAAATGTTTATCGTAATCCTTTGCCTTCAAGTAGATTAATTTTACTTCATAGCACAAAGTGGCTTTTCCTCAGGAAAAAAAAAATGGATTATGAGCCGTAATTTTCTAGAAATGCTCCAAACGTTGCTTGAAAGAGGCTCGTGGCGGAACGTTCCAGAACAGGAGACTCCAGCAGCGCAAATAGTTTGCCCTTCTTTTTTTGCCTTCTAAAACCTGAAATTATTTTAGCAGAAAGGAATGTTAAGAACTCGATATTAGATCCGAGCAGCAGAAAAATGATTACTTTTTATTGAGCTGCAATTCCCCGACTCGACAGGGAGCCAGCGAGTGAAGTGTGAGGCACGGAAACCTGACTGTAGCTTTAGTTCTACATTATACAGTATCTATATTATACAGATAACTGCCCTGTTCCCTGCAGGAAGGGTGTGTGCCTCTTGGCCCAGGGGTGTTATGGGTAATCCTAAGGGTTGCCACCGTTTACCCCCTAGTTTGCCGGCCAGAGTTAAGGGAGGGGTGATGGTGATGTCATGGGGGGGCGGGGAGTGGGTGTTTCAGGAGCAGGGAATATCAGGTCTGAGGGGAGGTTCTGGCCAGGTCTTGAAATGCTTAAAAGTAAAGGTGGGCGATATTGGTAGAATCCAGGCTAATTCGATCATTTGGCCCTGGGGCCAAACAATCAAATTATTAGGGCGGGTATAGGCAATGTCGGTTCAACTTGATTTTTTAACCTGCCTGATCGATATCTGGCCGATTTCAGCCCAGATATCGGTCGGACAGACCCATCGGTAGTCCCCATACACGGGCCGATTCTAGCTGCTTATATCGGTCCCTTAGACAGATTCGGCAGCTAATCGGCCCGTGTATGGGGACTACCGATGTGTCTGTCCGACCGATATCTGGGCTGAAATCGGCCAGATATCGATCAGGCAGGTTAAAAAATCAAGTCGAACCGACATTGCCTATATCCGCCCTAATAATTTGATTGTTTGGCCCCAGGGCCAAATGATCAAATTAGCCTGGATTCTACCGATATCGCCCACCCGTAGGTGGGGATATCGGGAGAAGATCCGCTCGCTTGACGACTTCGCCAAGGTGTATGGGCACCTTAAGTGCCGAATGGGGGAGAAACTTAGGAAATTGGGGGAATTACAAATTTACCAGTAATTGTATTGCTGGTAAATTTGTAATACCGCCCCCCAGCCCTATCAGGTGATTTACAGGCTAAATTACCAGCCGGGTTGCAAGTGATCGTTGGTATAGTAACACTAATTTGGCTGATATCCAGGCAATGTCCGGCTACATGGTACAGAGCACGGGCACACGTGACTCTAACACACAGGATGGGCCTTCGCAAAGGGGAAGAGTGCACTTGAAAGATGTTGTATAACTACAACTCTCCACTGCCAGAGGTAGTAGCAATAAGGATAGAATCCAGAGTTAACTGGAACTTGATTTATTGTCCAAGACAAGCAATATATGCAGGGTAAATACTCACAGCAATGAGGTATAACAGCAGAACATCTGGTGTAGCACCACCGTGGAAACTGTTGTGGGAAAGTAGACAGAAGTCCCAGTGGTTTCCACCTTAAATGGCCCGGATCCCTACAGCCGACTTGGATCAATGAGCGGAGCTATATCTGTTTCCCTGTCGCTACTGCAGTCCCTTCACTAAGGCAGCAGAGCCCTGGGGATACTAATCCCACTAATGTCTTGGTTGGAGCTACAGCTGCTCTTCCTAAATAATCCTGAACTAACTCACACTGTTAGAATGTGCTCTCACATATATATAACCTGCACTCTGATTTACCCTCATTCATGGGGTCCCTGCTCCCCGAGTTGTATCACTACAGCTATGGCTTTCCTCTAGGGCTCGATGCTTGTGGGCCAATTGGTCCAGGCTCCCTGGAACACAACCTTCTGCTGGAAAGAGGAAGGTCATAGAGGAAGTGCCCACCCCCTGCCGGATACTATATTACAGTGAGCAGGAAGGGGTCATCCTATCTAAGGGCCAATAAATGCACAGAGGCAAATAGGAAAGTTGGTAAAATGTACTTCTGCATAGTAACAGCAAACTAGGAAGTGGCAGGGGATAAGGCCTTAGGGATTGTTAACCCTATGGGTCCCTACACTATAAAAAGGGAGAAGCCGATATTTATTTGACTGCACGCTATGGAGGGAGGGCATGTTACTGGACATCCCATGGCATGAGATTTCATTTAAAATCTTGCCAAGGCCCTAAAGTATGGAGGACACCTTAGAAAAGGTTCAAGAAAAGGACATATAAAATAGCTTGTGTTATAGCAGCTCTAGGACAATGAGCAGCCTTAGGCTCCAGCAAGTAGGGGCACTGTGGGGTAAGGTCCCCAACCAACAGAGTAGGAAATTCAGCCTGACAGTGTATATTCCCACAGGAGGCGCCACTTAATAACAGGTACACTGGGCTCACACCTGAGACAGTGCCGGATTTCTTATCCAGGCGCCCCGAGGCCAACCCTCTTCACCGCCCCGGACCTACTTGGGCCTACTTACATGGCTTTTCTTTAAAAATCAGTGGGGCTCATTTATAAACACAAGGAAAATTTGAGCAGTAACCCATGGTAACCAACCAAATGTTTGTTCTCACTGCTCAACTTGCAGCTGGCTGAAAAAAACAACAATCGCTGATTGGTTGCTATGGGTTACTAGCCACGTGCAAATTTGCCCAATGCTTAGAAATGAGTGGGTGAACTTTGGCTTATGGGGTGCATCATGAAAATGGAAAACTTTGAATCAAAAAATGACCCCTATAAAAACCTTTGGCCCGGGCCCTTCTGTACTATTCTGTCCAACAGACAATGAGCCCCCCCCCAGCACATTCTATACACCAGAAACCCCTGCTTGTTATGAGATAATGAACCCACATTGTTTAATATAAGGATACTAGCAGTCACCTTGGTGGTGGTGTGACCTTCTGTGTATGGAGACCTGGAGGCCCTTTTATTTAACACTAATAAGGTTCCATTCTGGTTTTGGACTGGTTGCTATGGGTTACTGCCCTAGATCAAATCTAACAGGTGAAATGCAGGGCATGTTGTGGGCACGGGGATTATCAATAAAATAAAATGCAATCCCCTTGTTAAAGAGAGCGGTGGTGGCAGTGGCTTTCCAGCTCATTATTGCGCCCGGTCCCTGAGACGTTATATTTAGTTCTGAATCACCTCACACTGACATCTACACACGGGGCCCCCGGGGGCTCTATTCCTGCCTCCGAGTTCTGAAGCAGCGACTGGAAAAAGCTAACTGACGGCTCTTAATAAAAAGGAATAAAAGAACCCATTTGTGATGGCGGCAACACCAGGGCCCGAGACGCACAACACAACCATTAACAAGCTCTTAGGGGCCCCGGGCCGAGCGTTAAACATACGGATCCATCTCCGCTTTGTGGCGTTACTGAGCGTTATGGCAGCATTTCCCTCTCGCACGTTGGTTATTTATATAGCACAGGTAATCTGGGGGGGTTGGAGAATCAATCAGGTGGGGATCAGCCCATTAAAACAAACACCCCCCCAACAATAATAAACCAACTGGTTCTGTTCTCTTGTCAACACATTCGGGGGCCTATTTATTATGCTGTGTAACACTAAATTCGTCAAACAAAAAGCTGTGTGACATAAATGGCAAATTTCACTGATTGACTGTCAGATCTTTCACCGATATTTTACGTAAGTTCCGGTTGGAGAAAGAATACATTAATTAAATAGGCCCGTCGGTGCACTGTAATAAAACGTCTTCAGTTTACCCACATTTATTGACTCAGCGACCAATGAGACTTTTGTTTTCCAAGAGGTGACTAGCAAATGCTGATTGGTTGCTATGGGTTACTAGACAAGTAAACCAGTTTATTACATTACCCCTGGGTCGTTTAGACTGACATGGATGGAAACGACTCGAATAGCTACAGAATAGAAGCTGCCAGCCCAGAACTCTCATGTTTTTCTTTTTTTAGGGGAAATAAGCTTAGAAATGCAGACTGTGGGGCTGCCCCCCCTTTAAGTGGTAGTAGGGTCGTCTTGGAGCCATTTCAGGGGGAAAGAGAGGTTCAGACTAAAAGACAGCTGTAGGAACTATGGTGGAATGACTGGGCCAGGACCCTCTTAGCTGATGAAATGAGCAGAGAAATAGGAAAATATCAGCAAAATAACAGTTGGAACAGCACAGCAGCCTGAGCACAGCCAATAGGAACCCTGAGCATGCTGGGGCAGATTTCATGTTGGACAGAGGAGAGGGGCTAGCCATATTCTTCATTTCCCAGGGTGCCACAGCCATGTGACCTGTGCTCTGATAAACTTCAGTCACACTTTACTGCTGCGCTGCAAGTTGGAGTGATATCCCCCCCTCCCCCTAGCTGCCGATCAGCAGAACAATGGGAAGGGAGCAAGATAGCAGCTCCCAGTAGGTATCAGAATAGCACTCAATAGTAAGAAATCCAAGTCCGGCTTGGGACTCCTCCAGTTACATGGGAGTAGGAGAAACAATAGGTTAGCTGAAAGCAGTTCTAATGTGTAGCGCTGGCTGAAAGCTCAGACTCAGGCACAATGCACGGAGATGGCGCCTACACACCAATATTACAGCTACAAATACATTTGTTGGTTCAAGAATAATATGTTAAATGGCAGAGGGAATTATTTGCTATGGAAACAGTGCCATTTAGAAATAAAAAGTACCCCATAAAAATCATGACAGTTCGACAGTTCAACCCCTTCAGCAGCTTATCTGCCCCTGTGTGGGGCCCTCCGATGGGCCTGCCCAACTATACGTGGCTTAACATAGGCCAGATACCAATCAGGCAGGTTTACAAATCCTTTTGGGGTGAGGACTGAGTCGGCTTGTTGATGTGGAGATCTCCCCCGGGGCCTACATTCCTGTCATCTGATTGTTTGGCATAGGTGGGCACATCTGGGAAAGATCCGCTTGTTTGGGGACCTCCCGTCTGTCTGTCTGCTACAATGTCTGTCTATCTGACTAGTACAATGTCGGTCTGTCTGTCTGTCTATCCATCTGACTGCTACAATGTCTGTCTGTCTATCTGACTGGTACAATGTTGGTCTGTCTGTCTATCTGACTGGTACAGTGTCTGTCTGTCTGACTGGTACAATGTCGGTCTGTCTGTCTGACTGGTACAATGTCAGTCTGTCTTTCTATCTGACTGGTACAATGTCTGTCTGTCTGACTGGTACAATGTTGGTCTGTCTATCTGACTGGTACAATGTCAGTCTGTCTGTCTATCTGACTGGTACAATGTCAGTCTGTCTGTCTATCTGACTGGTACAATGTCGGTCTGTCTGTCTATCTGACTGGTACAATGTTGGTCTGTCTGTCTGACTGCTACAATGTCTGTCTGTCTATCTGACTGGTACAATGTCAGTCTGTCTGTCTATCTGACTGGTACAATGTCAGTCTGTCTGTCTATCTGACTGGTACAATGTCGGTCTGTCTGTCTATCTGACTGGTACAATGTCGGTCTGTCTGTCTATCTGACTGGTACAATGTCGGTCTGTCTGTCTATCTGACTGGTACAATGTCGGTCTGTCTGTCTATCTGACTGGTACAATGTCGGTCTGTCTGTCTATCTGACTGGTACAATGTCGGTCTGTCTGTCTATCTGACTGGTACAATGTCGGTCTGTCTGTCTATCTGACTGGTACAATGTCGGTCTGTCTGTCTATCTGACTGGTACAATGTCTGTCTGACTGGTACAATGTTGGTCTGTCTATCTGACTGGTACAATGTCGGTCTGTCTGTCTATCTGACTGGTACAATGTCAGTCTGTCTGTCTGTCTGACTGGTACAATGTTGGTCTGTCTATCTGACTGGTACAATGTCGGTCTGTCTGTCTATCTGACTGGTACAATGTCAGTCTGTCTTTCTATCTGACTGGTACAATGTCGGTCTGTCTGTCTATCTGACTGGTACAATGTCAGTCTGTCTGTCTATCTGACTGGTACAATGTCGGTCTGTCTGTCTATCTGACTGGTACAATGTCTGTCTGGCTATCTGACTGCTACAATGTGTCTGTCTGTCTGACTGCTACAATGTCTGTCTATCTGACTGCTACAATGTCGGTCTGCCTGTCTATCTATCTGACTGCTACAATGTCTGTCTGGCTATCTGACTGCTACAATGTCTGTCTGGCTATCTGACTGCTACAATGTCTGTCTGTCTGACTGCTACAATGTCGGTCTGCCTGTCTATCTGACTGCTACAATGTCTGTCTGGCTATCTGACTGCTACAATGTCTGTCTGTCTATCTATCTATCTGACTGCTACAATGTCTGTCTGGCTATCTGACTGCTACAATGTCTGTCTGTCTATCTATCTATCTGACTGCTACAATGTCTGTCTGGCTATCTGACTGCTACAATGTCGGTCTGTCTTGTCTGTCTATCTGTCTGCTACAATGTCTGTCTGTCTATCTGACTGCTACAATGCCTGACTGGTACAATGTCTGTCTGGTCTCCCTCCCTCCAAAGTCCTATCTAAAGGGGCTGCATTGTAACAAGGCACTTTGTTCAGGAGGAGCCGAGTGCTCAAATGTAATAGAAAAGTCATAGAAGGGAAAATGGTGGAAATAAGCCCAATCCATTGTGTGTGCGGCCCCTATGGCCCCCTCCCTTTGCCATTGTGAGGAATATGCGTGTTCCCTTTGTAGCCATGAGAGATTTGAGTGTCCCCATTGTGAGCCGTCCCCGTTCTACAGTGAAACACCTGAGGCACCGAGGGGGAGAGGAAAGGCGGCGGATAGCAGGCGGTGGCGGATCGATAGCTCAAGCACTTGGCAGCAAGTCAGGCAACAAAGGGCTGTAAATAGGCCCCGTCTGTGCCGCTAAGCAGAAGCAAGAAGCGCGGAGAGGGAGCCCGGCTGCACACAATGGGGACAATGAGTAGGAGTAAAGCTGCAGTTCAGCAGCACTTGATCCGGTAGAGCTCGGAGCTGTTAAAGCTGCAGCCGAATGATAACAGGGAAGAAACATGAATCTTCTATTATAATCCCCCTGCGCCTTCCGCAGCCATTTCTATGGGTGGAATTAGATTAATTATCAGCAGTCCGTCTCCTTATCCCAAATGCCCAACCTCTGGCCCATCCGCTGCTGAACTACAACACCCACACTCCACCCCTGTCAAACAGAAACGTACAATCTAATTTACCTCCCACCAGTGCAAGTAAAGAGAATAAAAGCCTCCCCCCCAGCAATTTAGCAATTTCCATTGTTTCTTTTATTTTTTTTTTTTAATTAATTTTTGCAACGGAGGCTTTAAAGGAACAGTTCAGGGTAGAAATGAAACTGGGTAAAATAGACTGCGCAAAATAAAAAATATGTTTTCAACATAGTTAGTTAGGCAAAAATGTAATCTATAAAGGCTGGAGTGGGCAGATGTCTAACATAATACCCAGAACACTACTTCCTGCTTTCAACTCTCTAAGTTGTTAGCAGTCAGTAACCAATCAGTGACTTGAGGGGGCCACATGGGACATAACTGTCAGTTAGTTTGCATTTGAATCTGACCTGCGTGCACAAACTAACTGACAGTTATGTCCCATATGGCCCCCCTAATTTCACTGACTGACTGAAGAGAGCTGACAGCAGGAAGTAGAGTTCTGGCTATTATGTTAGACATCTGCTCACTCCAGCCTTTATAGATTACATTTTTGCCTAACTAACTATATTACAAATATTTTTTATTTTGCGCAGTCTATTTTACCCAGTTTCATTTTTACGCTGAACTGTTCCTTCTAGTGTCTCTTTTTCTGAATGTTCTGGAACTGCTAAACTGGACCCACATTGAAGGATCCGGCACAAGTGGATCTTTTCCCAATATGCCCAGTTGCCCAACTTTAGGTGTGCTATCAGACTGATCCAATCAGATCACAATGCCGGGGATACAGGCCATCAGGGCAAGGACCCCATCAACCAGCCAAAGTGGTCTTTGCCATGATGAGATTTTCAAACCAGTCCAATCAATATCTGCCAGTTTTTTGGCTGCGAGGGACAGAGCGGAGTTGCCCAGCCCATCGCTCAGACAGTACTGTGTCCCTTGTCAGTGATCTCTGTCACTTGTATTTCTCACTATTCCTACCTACACCTGCAGTATTGTGGGGCCCCAGTTACTTACCCTCCTAACGAGAGCTCTAATTGCCCCCAACATCTCACAGATTAAATAGGAGTTATTATCCCTTATCCTTATCAGAATAAATCAATCACCATCATCTTCTAAGAAAGAAGCCAAGATACAAGCAATGCCCGGGTACCCACGAGATGGCAAGGGAGGGTTTCAGGGTGCAGGCTCGGCACTGCTCTATGCCAGGTTATAGGAAAGCCCACTGCCTGAAGTCATCAGGGAAAGGGAGTTCCATGACTATATTTTACAACAGGGGATACATTGTTTATTGTAATATACAAGTTTCAGTGAGTCATGTGACAGAAATTACATCACTAAGATTATAACTGATGACATCACTAAGCACCGTTTATAAGAATATCATTTACACTCTGGTTCCATAGGGAAATGACCAAACTGTATATTATAATAACATAACCCCCATTTACTCACTCATGGGCTAAAGTCATATCAAGCATCAACCTATGGGGGACAAAACCAGGCCCCTGATTGGCCAGTGCCAGTAAATATTAGCTCAGCTGTCCCAGTTCTATTCCAGCCATTGCCCGCGCTCCCGGCAGACCCACCATAGCCAATAAGCACACAGTCGCGTTAAAGAAAGAACTCTGATTTTAATAGTTTTTTGTTCATTAAAAAAGTTTAACCTGCATAGCAATCGTTTCAAAAATAATTATTTAATTAAACTGTACAGTCTAGTGTTGAGAGGCCCGAGCTCAGGGGTGTAAGGAGTCCAGTGCAACGGCTTCCAGACTGCCAGTTTGCAGTTCCTCCTCAGAGCGGCTCCTGCGCATAAGTCTTTGTACAGCAGCTGGCGGCTTGGCCTATGGATACGCACTGGGCACGGGGGACTCAGTCCGGGGGGGAAGGGGGGGGCAGCCATGTCTCAAAGTCTTTCGATGTCTCGATATTTTTTCCTTAGGATGGAGACCTGATCTTTAAAAAGGACCGGGTCAAGTCTCATCTGTGAGTGAATGAGCGGCATATAGCCAAACCAGCTGGCAAACGTATTCATACAGGTCTGTCTCTGGGCAAAGTGGTCTGGGTCTGCCCATCGGGAAGCTCTGGAGGTCTGCGGAAGAGAAGGGACAATTGTGAATGGGCCGGGAAGGAACATTGCAGAATACCAGTAAAACACATGGTCAACGAGGCAAACCTGAGCCTGCCAATCAATACACCGGGCTTAAATATAGTATTATATGATCCAGGTCAAGAACTCAACTGCGTGACAAGTGGTCTCCATAGATCAAGTAACAGGGTTGAGGGAACAATAACTCTAGAATAGCAGTTAATGAAATATTAAAGGGCATATAGTAACATACATTGATTTGCATGTCACTATTTCCTTATCATGATAAAAGTGAAGCCATTTGATCCTGTGTGGGAAGCTTCTTCCCTGGCAATTGAACTTGTCTTGGTCAATTCCTACTGAATAGTGAGTCATGTCAAGGGTGCAAGAGCCTGATGGAAAGACTCTCCCTATGGAAGGAACTATATTTATACGCACGCCATATCTAGAAGTATATTTATGGGGAATACCCGCAGGGCCACCAGTTGCACATGACTTTCTGGAAGAACTAAGCCATTCTTGGTGTCCATTGGGTAACTTCTCTTCTAAACACCATTCTCTATAGATTGTTTGGTGGGATCTTTGCCAGATTGGGTTGACCTTATCAATCTATTCGCTACACAGCCAACAGTTAGATCATACTGGAAGCCTACAGAGACTACTCGGGAGAGAACCACATCACCCTGCCACTGTAGTCCTTGCCTGATGGGATTTTCTAACCTGCCAGATCAACCGTGATCCCTAAGAGAATTACAGCTGTTTGAGTTTGCTCCAGGATCATATTTATAAGATGATCCCCCACACAAATAGGGTCAGACTGCCCTACCAGAGGATCTCCAGGTGGGTCCCAGCCAAGGACAACTTCTCATTTCCACCATTGGTCTGTATGACACCTATTACATTTAGCTTTGTCTACATCTTATTGTGAGAGTGGGCCTTCAATATCAGGCTCCCAGGTGGGCCCAAAGAGGCTCAGTCCAACACTCCCCCTACAGAATCTACTCTAATGCTCTTTGGTAGTAAGATTAATCCATAAAGCCAATCAGACGTTTACTTTCATGCTCCAATAGAATATATACATAGAGAGAAGTCCCTGCAACTTCATCAACACCTTCATCAAGCTTGTGCCTTGGAACAAGAAAAAAAATAGAATCTTTATTCATTTATTTTACTAGTCACAGCCACGAGCACGTGAAGCAGCACAAGTAGCTTTACGCGCCTTGTGGCAACAAAACCCTCAACTACTGCTCTCCATGCCTGTTGCTATGACTATTATTAACATGAATCCCAATTGCAATGAACCAGCAACACGAACCGCTAATTAGTTGTACATTTACAAACAAGACCTACTCTCCCACTGGGGCGCTTCCTTGGCTAAAACTACGGATACACCACCATGTGTGCCATGGTATTGGAGCGGTAATTTGCTACACTGCGCAACCAAACGCCTTTATTCCATGAGTGGAACTAGCGCTGTGGGAAAGTAGACCAAGCTGCCCAAGTGTGTTATTTGTGTCCCTCTGCAGCCCCTCGGCCTCTCACTCCCTCTCCTGCCCCCAGTTTTAGCCACTCACTGCACTGCTGGTTGGGATGCATTAACCCACCCCCTTGCAGCACTAAGCGCCACTTACAAGCCGCACATCCACAGCATGGAGAGCAATTTTCCTTCCCTTTGGAAACCAAGGGCACAAACTTGACACTTAAAAGTTAGAAAAGGAGGGGACTGCCCGCGAGAATGTGCATTTATAGAAATATTTCTCTGGGAAAAAATATATAAATTGCAAGTCACTTAAAGCCTAATTGCTAAAGCGGAGCTCAGCTAATGCACAGAGACAAGTGTAGGGCCAGAGACTGCCCCGGGGGTTAAGGAGCTTGGGGACATTGGAACTTCAATAGCCAGGTCACTAGGAAGCATTAGTAAGCACTCTGCCTCTATCCATATATATAGACATATATCTATATGGATACATATAAAATATCTGAATATCTACCATGAATGTATATGCTTAGGCGACCAATAAAAGGAATTCTTAGCAACATTTGCACAATTGAATAATTTCACCCGGCCACTGAAACTATAGGCTACTGGCCATTTATATCATTATAGGGAAAGTTTGTATTTTTTTTTTTAGGAACTAGTTTCCTTGAAGTCCCTATTGTCTAAATAATTGGAGCAAATAAAGTAGTGGTTACCCGACTGGGATCAGCGCAGTTACCTTTCAGGCAAAGGAAAAATCATGGAAATGACCCCCCCACTTCTTCGATAAGGACAGCACAGACCCAAAGCAAAGGGTAGGCACACACTGCCAAACTGCTCAGACAATTTCCCAAAATGTTGACCACCCCCCCCCCTCCAATTAGACAGAATTCACTCATTTACTGTCAAATGGCAGGCCTAGCTGAGCGCTATGACGGATTGGCTGTGACTGGTGGCACCTACCTGGCCCATCATGGTCTCTTTATACTGCTTCTTCTGTGTCACTTTGATTGGAGGCAGCTTTGTCACAGCAGACACCAGGAAGTTCATGAGGATATCTTCACAATTGGCTAATTGGTCCACCATATTTTTCAGACTGGCAGGCAAGTAATTTGTGTAAAGGTAGTGATAGTACCTGCAGAGCATAATGAACGCCGTGTCACAAACAATTACAGTCCCAGCACATTCCCACGCCTGTATGGGGTTCCCTACGTAATGACAACAAGCGCCAAGGAGCGGCTTCTCACCATGTAGCGGGCAATGGCGCAGGTAAGGCACAAAGAATACACATCTGCTTTAGCCAGAGTCCAACATTAAACATACACAGATTTACAGTTTTCTGTTGAGGAGCGGCCTGATACAAAAGCCCATAAGCACACGCAAAGCCTAATTCTTTGCTGAGCTTTAGTTGCCCTTTAATCAGCTTTCTGCTCCCCATTACTGGTCCTTTAATGCCAGTGACTGGAGCCGCCCCTGGCACCTATGTAAGTGGGTGGCATTTTGCCTGCCCTGCCGTCCATTTCAGCCCTCTGCAACGTTTAAAGTAGCAGCCATCTATAAATACCATTTTCTATTTCATAAAAAGGTGACCTTTAAGGCACTTTGTTATTTCTTTCTGCCAGTTAAAGGCCATTTTTAAGATGTTTTTAGAAAGCAGAGCAAAGGGTGGCTGGGTGGGGGGGGGGTTTATTCCATCTTAACCACAGACATCAGTAGGTGACTGAGTAAAGAAACAGGCTCTTGGCCATTACATCTGCTCAGATTTATTCTAGAGTGCAAGCATTGGGCTCAGGAGCAGAGCATTTAATATCTAATACTGAATTACAGGCAGTTCCACAGAGAAACATCAGTATTTATAGAGACCAGAAAGACTTCTTACTTGTGGTAAATAGCAGCTCCTGTTAGTACCATGGAATAGTCATTTGTCCACTTGGATGTGTACCCCCACCTCTCCTTCGCGCTGTCCCAAAAGTGACTTCGTGCCGGGTACCCCACAATCCTCTCAGGAAAGCTCTGCCAAACCGTAAAGGCAAAATCCACCTGCAGGAAACCGGAGACAATGGTTGGTTGCCGTGCAGACAATTAACCACAAACATCCCATGGGCATTTGGTACATTATCAGATACACAGGAAATGGGATTGGCACGATATTGCCAACACTCCGACCCGTACCCCTTTATGTTCCAGCCCCAAGTTATACACGGAGCAACCAGGAAGCTCAGTGCAATGTAGCAGTAAATGCATATTGCTAAGAACCCTCATATCCCTAATAAATAAAATCTCATTTCGCTCCAATGACCTTCCCATGTCGTAAAGTCCATGATCAAGGTTATTCCTCCTGAGCTATAGGAGAGCTCTTTCCTCTCTATTTAAAGATGGGGGATCATATGCCAGACTAACCCCCTATGGGTCCTTCACTTTAAACCACAGATGACATCCATCTGCTTGGAATGATGACATTCAACAGCTCAAGGGCAAACAAGCGTTAGGCAGGAACAGTATAACTACACTGGCACTGCTACACGATAGGGGAATGTGTCTGTGTGCCCAGACTCGGGCACGAGGGCCTTTAGTAGCCAGGGGCATATTTTCCATACAATGTGTACCTGCCTCACTAGTTAACACTCATTTTATTCATCTTATATTGATACAGTCCCTAGAGAGGAACTTCAGAGGGGCCAAAGGCAAAAAAACGTTAACCAATAAATTTACTAACCATAAAACCTAGTGCTACAGTCTGTCCTACACACGTGTGTATTGCACAGATACATGCATTGTACAGATATGCACACCCAAAGTCATACACCAGAGGCAAGAGGTCCTATTTACACCCAGGAAGTACAGGAACTACTAGTGGGCACAAGCAGGAAGTACAGGTAATACAGGTGGGTGCACACAAGACGTATAGGTACTACTGGTAGGCACACCCAGAAAGTATGGGTACTACTGATGGGTGCACACAGGAAGTATGGGTACTACTGGTGGGCGTACACAGGAAGTATGGGTACTACTGCAAGGCACACACAGGAAGTATAGGTACTACTGATGGGCTCGCACAGGAAGTATGGGTACTACTGGTAGGTGCACAGAGGAAGTGTAGGTACTACTGGTAGGCACACCCAGGAAGTATGGGTACTATGGGTAGACACACACACAGGAAGTACAGGGCAACAATGGTGCTCTGTACTGGTGCCATTCCCTGGACACAATACTCTTTCAATGAACACTAAGGGGAGTGCTTTTGTGCACCTTAGTGCTCGTGTCCTTTCCTGGGCCTAGGATAATTCACCCTATTATATTTTGGGGCTATCCGACTGCACCATGCCTGCATCGCTGTCGAGAATATCTGATTTTCCGACGGCCCATCAATTGGCATATATTTAATAGCCGGGTATCAGACTGGGTCATTGCATGGGAAGGGGGGGCAAATTTAACAGGCCAGTGGAACAACAGGATAATACATAACATAATATATGCTATATAGAATCTTAAGTTTGTTTTCCAGAATTCAGTATTGATCATGATAATGATAACGCAGTTCCTATGGAATCACGACACCCTACAGGTGCTGATGAGGGTCATAAGCTGTAGCTAAACAGAACATATTGCATTTTGATCTATTAAAACAACGGCACGTGCCCCATGCAAGGAGAGATGTTGGTTTATTCCTATCATACCCAGTGGAACAGACCTTCCTTAATTTAGTGCGGTTCTGGGCAAACATGAACAAACCCAGTGGATAAATGCTCTGCGCCCTTCTGCTCGCTGCCGTACATATAATTAACAGGCGAGTCTCTCATTCGCCCTGCAGTGCTCCCGTGTTCCCACTCTCTTTCTCGGCTGTAATTATCGCTGCACAATGTGGGTGCATAAACATCCTCGCTTGCATGGGAAATGTTTGATTTGGTGCCGGTTATAGAGAATTCGGCGCTGCGCGGAGATGTGGGACGCTGCGTTGCACTAATTAGCCAAATGACTTTGTCTGAGGGCAGCTCTCTGAATGACACTATGGGAAGCTAATAGCAGGACCCGGGCCCCTTACTCATTCTTCTGCCAATGTACAAAGAAACTTCCATATGCAAATGAGCAGGCCAATTAGCAAACGGAAGGAAAAAAAAAATTCATGTTCTGTCACTGTCAGAAGGCGAAAATCTGACAGAGAAATCTGTTGTGGCAGGGCTGTTCTACATTTACATCAAGGTTTAAAGGGGAACTAATCATTGTGTCAACATACTGCTAATTACACCAACCTCTTCTGCAGAAAGTTCTCTCTCATCCTTGTTGGTGATAACACACAGGGCTACCCACAGGGCTATACCCACGGTCGGGCTGGGCTGGAGGGATACCAGGAAAAAACCCAGTGGGCCCAGCTGACCCAGACCCGATCCAAGTCTGCCCCCCCATCACTCCCCTGCTGCCCTACATCTCTGATCACAGCAAAGGTAAGTATAAAGGTGTGTACATGTGGTGGGGGGGGCCCAGGGGTAGCCTCGCACACCCCAGTATGACCCTGGCTATACCCATAATTCCTCTTGTTTTTCTCCTGTGTTGCACATTCAAAGAATCAATCATGCAATGAAAATGCCCCATTAGAATATCTGCCACCTGTCATTAACGTCCTATAGAAAGCCATGATTGGCATTCCTGTCATATCCATCTTCCTGTGAGCTAAAACCATTGCATTCTACACAGCTTTCCTATTTTGCATTGTTCTCCTGCAGTGTTACAATCCCATAAGATACCAGTAGGAGGCACTGTACAGATATTGTAGGTGTAAGTGCAACCTACACAGTTGGCCACAGCTTGTACAGAGTCAAGGATTCTGGGAATGGGAATGTAACCCAGGCCGGTGGTTTAGTCCTGTGACTATAAACAAAGCAGATATACCCATACCTCTGTGGTTGAAAGCACGGTGTCCTCATCAAGGCTTAGAACAGCATCAGTGACTATGTTATCGTACGGTAGGAAACGACTGCTCATAACCTGCGCAGAAAACAGAAGCCTGAGTATCCGAAGCCCAACATTCATACACACACAATATTATATATAATATACAGTTTGGCAATTACCCTATAGGACTAAACTGTAAAATGATATCCTTATAAACGGTGCTTAGTGATGTCATCCGTTATAATCGGAGCTTATTGGTGTAATTTCTGTCACATGACTCACTAAAACTTGCATATTATAAAAAAAACAAAGTATCCCCTGTTGTAAAATGAGAATATTAGAAGCCACCTCGGACTCCATGGTCAGGGAACTCCTCTGTGACTTATAATATCCCTATATTTTACAATAGGGGGTACTTTATTCCCTAAATATTCCTGTATTAAAGGCTACATATGCATGATAATGGCCGTGGGTGCCCTACGCCTGGGCATATCCCTGGGACCCCCACGTTACACTTGGCGAGACTCTACTTTTGGTGTCATTCTGTTTGTATTGGCTGAACTAGAAATGGCAGGAATATGCTGAAATGTGTGAGTGGTGGGAGGAATAAAGAGACAAATCAACAACATCTATAGCTGAATATTAACAAGGCAGCGCCGGATGCCAAGGATCAGCTGTCAGAATATTTCCAGCAAACTGGCTGCGTGTGTTTGATGATGTCTGGCGCAGAGCGGAGGCGGCACGGTGAGGGGCTCCGGCACATGCCTGGGTGCACACAACATACTGTCTGTGGATACGGCAGCACCAAGGTCACTGATCACACAAGGGGACAAGGCGGCCTGGTTTTGTTTTTTCCCATAACCTTAAAAAGGATCAACATGATTGAAAATATTGCAGGGAAGCATCCCTTTTGCTGTCAGTAAATCAGCGGCCACAGGTTGCCGGGTCGCTCATAGGAACCCCGGGCTGTCACCGTGTAACTCAGCTCCCTCTCTCTTACAGTCACACAGTGTAGTGATTCCAGGCCGGATACTTGCTCTTACCTTGCTCTCTCCTTCAATGACAATAACAGGCACAGTAGTGGCAGGCCATCGGTGTTTGGCAGGGAGTGGCTTGTCACAGTTCCACAAGACTATAATCTGGGGGTGCAATCATATATATTCATAAGTATTACAAACATCAGCCCAATTCCCAGTCTGACAGTTGGCTTCCCTGTGTATAACTACTAATTAACTATATGCAAGTAATACACCAACTGTTCTTTAGGCACAGAACAGGTTCTTGTAAGCACTGCTACTATAACCTCCACTCCTCTATACCTGCTATCCCACAGCCACAGTCCCTTCCCATAGGCTATTATCCCCCCACTGCTACTATAGGCACCATCTCTCCCTACTATACCTGCTATCCCACAGCCCCAGTCCCTTCCCAGGGGCTATTATCCCCCACTGCTACTATAAGCACCATCTCTCCCTACTATACCTGCTATCCCACAGCCCCAGTCCCTTCCCAGGGGCTATTATCCCCCACTGCTACTATAGGCACCATCTCTCCCTACTATACCTGCTATCCCACAGCCCCAGTCCCTTCCCAGGGGCTATTATCCCCCACTGCTACTATAGGCACCATCTCTCCCTACTATACCTGCTATCCCACAGCCCCAGTCCCTTCCCAGAGGCTATTATCCCCCCACTGCTACTATAGGCACCATCTCTCCCTACTATACCTGCTATCCCACAGCCACAGTCCCTTCCCAGAGGCTATTATCCCCCCACTGCTACTATAGGCACCATCTCTCCCTACTATACCTGCTATCCCACAGCCCCAGTCCCTTCCCAGAGGCTATTATCCCTCCACTGCTACTCTAGGCACCATCTCTCCCTACTATACCTGCTATCCCACAGCCCCAGTCCCTTCCCAGAGGCTATTATCCCCCCACTGCTACTATAGGCACCATCTCTCCCTACTATACCTGCTATCCCACAGCCCCAGTCCCTTCCCAGAGGCTATTATCCCTCCACTGCTACTCTAGGCACCATCTCTCCCTACTATACCTGCTATCCCACAGCCACAGTCCCTTCCCAGAGGCTATTATCCCCCCACTGCTACTATAGGCACCATCTCTCCCTACTATACCTGCTATCCCACAGCCCCAGTCGCTTCCCAGAGGCTATTATCCCTCCACTGCTACTATAGGCACCATCTCTCCCTACTATACCTGCTATCCCACAGCCCCAGTCCCTTCCCAGAGGCTATTATCCCCCCACTGCTACTATAGGCACCATCTCTCCCTACTATACCTGCTATCCCACAGCCCCAGTCCCTTCCCAGAGGCTATTATCCCTCCACTGCTACTCTAGGCACCATCTCTCCCTACTATACCTGCTATCCCACAGCCACAGTCCCTTCCCAGAGGCTATTATCCCCCCACTGCTACTATAGGCACCATCTCTCCCTACTATACCTGCTATCCCACAGCCCCAGTCGCTTCCCAGAGGCTATTATCCCTCCACTGCTACTATAGGCACCATCTCTCCCTACTATACCTGCTATCCCACAGCCCCAGTCCCTTCCCAGAGGCTATTATCCCCCCACTGCTACTATAGGCACCATCTCTCCCTACTATACCTGCTATCCCACAGCCACAGTCCCTTCCCAGAGGCTATTCTATCCACTACCCTATTATTGTTAATGCCAAGTTGATTTTTTTTTCTTCTCTCTCTAGGTAACCCCTAGGTGTTCAATCCTTAAAATTAAAAGTATATGTAGCAGAAGTGAAAAACTAGCTTACCTGATAACAGTACTGAGACTTTGCTACAGCAACCAGCAGCTTTAGGATTGGTTGGGACTGAGACACCAGCGGCGTTACAGCATGGATCACGGCGGTAAATTTGGAAGGAGTCTTTGCACCTAAACCGGCAGAAACCATCGGATTAGTTCTCTTTTGGTTAAATACGCAACCTCAACACAAAGGAAAGGTGCATCTGTGACCCAACTTGGATGGACTAAGCCAAGAAGTCTAACATATAAGGGTCCCACAAAAACTCAAGGCTAAGGATCTGTGATCTACAATGACTGGGTTCCTCCCAAATCAGTTCTGTGCCCTAATTGTTATTTAAACAACCACCAACATGACCTTCATTATCTGCACAGGTCACCAGAAACACCTACAGAACTTGCCCCAATGTCAAGAGTCAGAATGGACATTCTATAGGTCTCCAGTTGCTAGAACATTTGTGTCATTTCAGGGGCCAAACCTCCCAGCATGTCTCAAACTGGCTGCCGTGAATGATTCTCTTTCTGTCTCGGTTATGTAGGAAGGTTTGGACTGAGGCACAGTAACCCCTGTAATGACCCCATTTCATCTCCACAAAGCAGTAGCATTAAAGATACAAAAGGTACAGCCATCACCTTTGAGTTATCTTTAAGTATGATGTACACAATGATATTCTAAGACAATTTGCAATTGGTCTTCATATTTTTCTATTTGAGTGGTTTTTTTTTTAACATTATTTCACTTTTTGTTTAGCAACTCTGCAGTTTGGAATTTGAGCAGTTATCTGGTTTCTAGGGTTTACATTACATTAGCAACCAGGAATCGGTGTAAATGAAGACTGGTATATGAAAAGGAGATGACCTGAATAGAAAAATAAGTAATAAAAAAATAATAACTTTGTAACCTCACAGAGCAAAGGTTTTTTGGCTGCCAGGGTCGGCGAGCCCCATTTGAATGTTGGAAAAAGAAGAAAGCAAATAATGAAAAAAAAAACTATTGAAAAATTATGAAGACCAATCGAAACGTTGCTTAGAATTGGCCACTCTAACATACTAGAAGTTAAATTTAAGTTAAAGCACCTCTTTAACTCGGCTTACTGGAGCCATAGAACTGCAAGGAGGAGACTATCTTGGGACAAATTGTATGAAACAAACAGGTTCCAAATACCCAGGTTTGGGGGACTCAAACAATTCCTACAGGGCCATTTTCCATACTGCAGTGCCACTTGGTACAACCCTCCCCTTATAGTAAATGGACTGTATAATAGGAACATGCTCTTATAAAGGTAGGGAAAGCACCACTCTGTAGGTTTAATGGCACATAACCCAACAAGGAACAAGGGTATTGTATGGGTAGGAGATAGTCAAAGGGACATTATAGTTAAACGTTATGGTTGGATTTAGCAGTTAACTCAATGCGTATTTATTATTTTCCCTCGTTTTCACTTACAGTAGTTGGGCAATTTCGACTTCTGTTATTTTCTTATTATTTTTAACTCCAGCTTATTCCCATTATTGCTTCTCCTTGTTCCAATGGTATATACTGAATACAAACTTTATTATGCCAATAAGCAGAAAATGGTCTATATGGCCCTAATAAGCAAACTGCTCACAGAGTGATGCTCACTAGCAGCCGATAGGAGACCTTCATGGGATATAAACACTGCTGCGCCGAGGAGCCGACAGAGGAGGAAGCACTCACCTAGATTAGAGTAGTAGTATGGGAAGTCTCCCAGATATGCTGAATACTGAGGCAGCACAAACAGGGCCCCGGGGTGCTTGTTCCACATTAAGCTGTTCCGTGATATGTGCTTGAAGATTCGATCCTGAATTATCTGAAAAGGAAACCAGCAAGGGATGAGAGAGCGCTCTTTAGGTCATTCTCACTTCAAAGTCCTCTTCGATCACCATTTGCAGGGGGTCAGATAAAGACTGCAATGGGGGGTGGGACATCTCCTGGGCGCGGGGAACCAACTGGTTCTCAGAAATCCTTTTACTCATCTACAAGGGCTGATAAATACGCATCCTGCAAAACTAGGCAACTGGGCATAATATCACCAGCGGCACAGGGGCAACATGTTGCTCCCCAACCCCTTGGATGTTGCTCAGTGCCCCCAAACCAGGGAGTTATTTTTGAATTCCTGACTTGGGGGCAAGTGTTGGTTGAATAAAAACAAGATTTCCTACCAAATAAAGCCCCCTGTAAGCTGATAGGGTGCATAGAGGCCCCTAATAGCCAATCTTTGCCCTTATTTGGCTCCTCCATGAACTTTTATGGTGCTTGTGTTGCTCCCCAAGTCTTTTTACATTTGACTCACAAGTAAGAAAGGTTGGGGAGCCCTGTCTTAGGGTGTCACTTCCATGGAAGAGGTGCCTAAATCGTTCCTCAAAGTAACTAAGAACAGCAGATGCTGAAACATAGGCATGGCAAGGTACAAGCTTTACTATAGCTTATTGCCCCCACCTCATCTCAGCCCCTATCCAATCCTTGATCTCGGGAGCAGCCTATATTCTCTATGCGTAATGCTGCAGATATGGTGGGTGCTTCAATTATACACACTCCAATAAGTAGAATTTCCTCCGCTAACTATTTTGAATAAAAGAAAGAAAAGGCAGCGTAGGATGTGGGTGGAAACACAAGCAATTAAGATAAATGGGATTAGTTTGTAAAAAGACAGCAGACACAACAGGGAAATAAATGTTTTGAGAGACCTGAAACTTCAGCTGTTTATTGCTGCGAGGTGCATGGTTTTGATGGACTTTGCAATTCTCCCTCCTACTGCTGTTATCCTTCCACTCAGAGAAAATCCCAGTTTGTGCTACAAAGCCATATCGGAACCCAAACAGACAAAGCTGCTTAGTCTCTGAGAGAGGCCCACACATAGCAAAGCACAGAGGATTATGTGGGGAGCATTCTAATTGGAAAGGGCACTTCAGCTTATACCACAGACATGGCTGCTTTAATATTTTATTACTTCAATACAAGCCAGACCTAGAGTTCTCTATTGCACAGGCTCCAGGGCTAGACAGGCTAAATGTGCCATGCAGCAATCCCCCCGCTATCCCACAGCCCCAGTCCCTTCCCAGAGGCTATTATCCCCCCACTGCTACTATAGGCACCATCTCTCCCTACTATACCTGCTATCCCACAGCCACAGTCCCTTCCTAGAGGCTATTATCCCCCCACTGCTACTATAGGCACCATCTCTCCCTACTATACCTGCTATCCCACAGCCCCAGTCTGTTCCCAGAGGCTATTATCCCCCCACTGCTACTATAGGCACCATCTCTCCCTACTATACCTGCTATCCCACAGCCCCAGTCCCTTCCCAGAGGCTATTATCCCCCCACTGCTACTATAGGCACCATCTCTCCCTACTATACCTGCTATCCCACAGCCCCAGTCCCTTCCCAGAGGCTATTATCCCCCCCACTGCTACTATAGGCACCATCTCTCCCTACTATACCTGCTATCCCCCAGTCCCTTCCCAGAGGCTGTTATTCCCCCACTGCTACTATAGGCACCATCTCTCCCTACTATACCTGCTATCCCACAGCCCCAGTCCCCTTCCCAGAGGCTATTATCCCCCACTGCTACTATAGGCACCATCTCTCCCTACTATACCTGCTATCCCACAGCCCCAGTCCCTTCCCAGAGGCTATTATCCCCCCACTGCTACTATAGGCACCATCTCTCCCTACTATACCTGCTATCCCACAGCCCCAGTCCCTTCCCAGAGGCTATTATCCCCCCCACTGCTACTATAGGCACCATCTCTCCCTACTATACCTGCTATCCCACAGCCCCAGTCCCTTCCCAGAGGCTATTATCCCCCCACTGCTACTATAGGCACCATCTCTCCCTACTATACCTGCTATCCCACAGCCCCAGTCCCTTCCCAGAGGCTATTATCCCCCCACTGCTACTATAGGCACCATCTCTCCCTACTATACCTGCTATCCCCCAGTCCCTTCCCAGAGGCTGTTATTCCCCCACTGCTAATATAGGCACCATCTCTCCCTACTATACCTGCTATCCCACAGCCCCAGTCCCTTCCCAGAGGCTATTATCCCCCCCACTGCTACTATAGGCACCATCTCTCCCTACTATACCTGCTATCCCACAGCCCCAGTCCCTTCCCAGAGGCTATTATCCCCCCCACTGCTACTATAGGCACCATCTCTCCCTACTATACCTGCTATCCCACAGCCCCAGTCCCTTCCCAGAGGCTATTATCCCCCCACTGCTACTATAGGCACCATCTCTCCCTACTATACCTGCTATCCCACAGCCCCAGTCCCTTCCCAGAGGCTATTATCCCCCCACTGCTACTATAGGCACCATCTCTCCCTACTATACCTGCTATCCCACAGCCCCAGTCCCTTCCCAGAGGCTATTATCCCCCCACTGCTACTATAGGCACCATCTCTCCCTACTATACCTGCTATCCCACAGCCACAGTCCCTTCCCAGAGGCTATTATCCCCCACTGCTACTATAGGCACCATCTCTCCCTACTATACCTGCTATCCCCCAGTCCCTTCCCAGAGGCTGTTATTCCCCCACTGCTAATATAGGCACCATCTCTCCCTACTATACCTGCTATCCCACAGCCCCAGTCCCTTCCCAGAGGCTATTATCCCCCCCACTGCTACTATAGGCACCATCTCTCCCTACTATACCTGCTATCCCACAGCCCCAGTCCCTTCCCAGAGGCTATTATCCCCCCACTGCTACTATAGGCACCATCTCTCCCTACTATACCTGCTATCCCACAGCCCCAGTCCCTTCCCAGAGGCTATTATCCCCCCACTGCTACTATAGGCACCATCTCTCCCTACTATATAGCTGTACAAGTTGGCTAGGACAGTCCACTTTCTCTACCCCCTTTAAAACAGAACAAATAATTATAATGTGAATATTGCTGAACGTCTTGTTCTCTCAGTACTCAAAGCAATGAAAATGGACACAAGCTCCTTTCCTGGAAACAAATGAAGGAATCTAAAATTTACAGCCATATCTTTAGTCAATAGAGTGGGTATTGGTTTATCCATCGTAAAGATCAATGCAGGGTTCCCAAGCTTAATGTTACATTTTAAAGTGCTTGTTGATGTATCTTTTTTATATTCAAAAATGACACCGTTTTAGTACATTGACTGTAATGTTTTAAATTATTTACAATACATTAATATGCCATTTACTTGATTAAGTGGCTGGAAATGCGCGGTGCCCGCTCGCAGAATGCATCGGAACATGTCGCCAATAATACTGCAGGTGTCAAATCAGAGAGATTTATTTTGAAATAATGGTTCTTCCGAGCAGAATTCCTGTTGTTTAATGGATACCTCTCCCCCACTGTATCCCCCTGACGTGACAATTATACCGGTAACATTTTAACCCGGATAGCCGGGCTTACGCGCGAATTATGAGAAACAGGACGATGGAGAAATACCGTGACTGCAGTCAATTTGTGCAAATAATTGGTCTCCATTGTATCCGGGACCATAGTTCATGACCGGCCAGCCATTACAATATTAAATACTAAGGGTCAGTCTTCCTGTGGCCCCATACCGAGAAAGTCCTACTGACTAATTCGACCGAATTAGCTTTGATCAGGAAGGAAAAAGTTAATAGGTGAATTGGAGCGAGAGATAAAATCGGAGACGCTAACGCGGTGCAACGTGAGACTGCAGTTTATAGGAGAGTGCAACTTGCAGAAGACCTTTCGGCTGATCTTTCAATTATGCGCTGTAAATAATTTATTGGAGCTCTTTAGCGCTTGCCTGAACTGATGGAGAACTCGTAATCAAAGCAGAACGGAGCCGGAACCTCTGCCGTTTAAATGGTCCGGTGGCTCATCAGCTAAAATCCAGCTTCTAGTTCCCCTTTAACCTCATGGAGGTGTAATGCCTAGTCCATGTGGCTTTATGAGGGACTGTTTAGTAACAATTCTAATGATCTGTATTTTATTATTTTTTTATTTAACTAATATATTTCCAGTTTGCCTGGGTCCAACCTTTACTCAGGGCCCCTTAAGCTTTTAATAAGGTTCCAGTATAGGTGCAAACTGCCCCCAATAAAAATGAGCACAATAAATAGGACTGGTGCTGAGTATTCTCTTAATTTTAATTTATAAAAACGCATATTTTTGAGATTGTAATGCACTAATAGAAATGGTTTCCCTCCCCCTCTATAAAACAGGGTAAATCATAAGCAGTGGATAAACCCCTCACTTCCCTAAGCTGCTGCCTTTGTTAGGCTTTTAGAGAAGGAGCAGCTGAAGGCTGGCTATTTGTTTAATATTCTGCTCTGCTTGGCAGGACCAGGAAGTGGTTGATTTTCTAACAGGGAAGTGGAAAGTGAAAGCAGTTTCACTTTCTTGCTTAGTGCAGGAAATAACAAAACCACAGACATGTCTTACTTAAAAAAAGGAGGCAAAATGTATCTTCAGCACAAGTCTTATTCGTTGAGCTCAGGTTGAAAAAAGGGGAATACTGCCTATTTAATACAATTATAGATGCCTGAAAGTGAGTTATCGACCGCCCTTAATTTGTTGATGTGCTCACAATGTTTGCCTTTATGTGCCTCAGCTGAAGACTCCATATCTGGAAGCAGCGCAGTACAAACCACGGGGAGCTGAAAACCTGAACTTTTTGGACCATGAACTCCATATACCAAATGAATGTTTACTGCATTGCCTCCCAGTACAAAGAATAGGAATCCTGCAGCGCAACAAGTGTCCAATCCCAGTTGCTTGTATGGAAGCAAAGAGCAAACCCGCAAATATCGGTAAGTTCTATGCTGCGCCGGCAAATTAATGAACAGTTTCCAAGTGCAAAGAAAACGTTTGTTAAACCTCAAGTATGAGACCATGATGAAGGAGGACAGGAAAATCAATTTGCCAACAGCAAAAACAAAAATAGACTGATTAAATCGGACTGCATCCAACACAAAGTGGCAAATAAAATAAAAAAAACGACTAGAAACGGCCGAGCCGCGGCCTCATCGCTACTCACCTCTAGTGTCGTCAATACAATCTTCTCCACCGAAGAAAAATAAGCCTCCCACAAAAACTGAGTCTGCTGTCTAAGTGCTAGGATTTTATCCTGATGGATAGACCTGATTGTAGAAGGAATCTGTAATACAAGGATGGAACACATGCTGAGCCAACGTTGTAGCCTGATCGACATGAAGCAAGAAACACACACTTGTACATAATTAGATATATACTAATAAACATTAAATAATTACTATAATGCCATTCAGTGTATGAGGTTACTCAGGCAATATTTGTTGGTGAATATGGTTTAATGTGCTATGAGTGGGATTCTTCCTTACTCCTCTGTCTTGTAATATAAACAGAATTGTTACAGAATAAATCTAAAAAGCGGGGGGTGCAACTTTCCTTCAGATTCAGATGTATTGACCCAAAATAATCTGTCAGAGAGGTCACCTTTCCCAGGGAGCCATAGCAGCAAGCTGAATTATTATACAGTCTAATGAATAGGCAGTGGGAGGCGATGAAAATATTTTTCTTTTGGGAGAACACCACAAAGGAACCATGTTCCCTCACATCCAGACACTGATTATTGGGACAGTGTTTATTTAGAAAATACATATATATTTTTACACTATTTGTGTGGGTTTTCCCCAGTTAACTATTAAATATTTTCACTTAAACGGTGAATAGTGAGCCTTTAAAGACGTCAATGAAGGCAGCCATATTGGTTGCCTTGCCCAAAGATATTTGCATTAATCAGTTCATACATATATCCCATCTGGCCACTAGATGGAGATATTCTACTGCAAGCAGCATGGCAACATTCACTTGTGTATAAAACACTCCTATCCCAAGAAAGAATCATCTCTCTGTAGGGCACATTTCCCCTTTAACGTCTCCCATCTCATGTCCTGGCTGATCATTAGACGAATCTCCCAGCCATAAAACTGCTGTGGATTTAATTTGATGCACATTACATGACAGATCATAAAACAAAGGCTGTGTAATGAGTAAATAAGCAAGCAAGGCGTAGTAAGGCAAGAACATGAATACACTGTGCTGACTGCATTACAAGACACCATGAAACAGCTGTTAATTAACTAAATACCGGGCAGCGCTCCTAATGCCGCGTGCGTTTAAAGGCTACTTAATCCCAATTTACTGCTTAGCAACCAAAAATCCAAAAACCCCGGTCATAATCTGTTCAACATGTTTTGCCAAAAATTCTGTCATTAAGGATGTGCCAAACCCTTCATTTTTGGATTCAGCAAAATGATTTCAATGAGAATTTGATCTGAATACTGAACCAAAATCTGAACCCAAATGATGTTACAAATGTGACCAAAAACTGCCCGAAAAAAAAAGTGTGTTGCCTTTGGTTATCCAGTGCTTTTGGCGAATGGTACGTGGCATGTAAGCGAGGGTTGTGCCACCTGTAGGAAAATGCCCCTCTGTACATGGTAATCGCCCTGATCCTGAAATTTTGGTAATGTACAAAAATGGCAGCGATAGTCATGTGACCGTGGCTGACCAAAGGCCCAGACCTTATGCCATCACTCATGCTTTGTAAAGATTGGTCAAAAATAATTAGAAACTGGCAAATGCCCCCAAAAATGAATTTTCAAAATGAACAATAGAAAGATCCAATAGGAAAGAAAAAGGCAATGTTAAAGGAAGAAAGCAGGGGATTAGTCGCTTGCGAAGAGAGATTGGTTTGTTACACGCGC
Organism: Xenopus tropicalis; assembly: GCF_000004195.4. NCBI lineage: Eukaryota > Metazoa > Chordata > Amphibia > Anura > Pipidae > Xenopus > Xenopus tropicalis. Next base: position 137,193,021 of record NC_030682.2, read on the forward strand.
CGGAGGGAAAGCGCGAGCACAAACACCCAGCTCCTCTCCTGGAATAGGAAATGAAAATGTGTAACTAAAGAAGAAAAAGAGAAAACTGAGTCCCAGGGCACATATTCGGGCCGGCTGCCAGCTCCTTAAAAACCACTGTTAATTACGGAACAGTAGTTGCTCAGTGTGGGAAGCAGCTGTTGCGGAATGAAGCGCTACACGCGCACAGGTCGTACAATGGAGGGTCGAGAAGGAGAGTGCATTAACCAGCGGGTACGTCTACATGGCTGGGGTATTTAGGGTAACCCCTAGCTCAGGATGCCAAGGAGAAACAGATATATGGGCAATACCATGGGGAAGCTATAACACACACCTAAAGTTTCCAGCTCAGCAGCTCTTAATTCAGGTAATTAACATGTCAATCAGTTGTCACCTACGTAAGGGGATTATAACACAACTGGAGGGCAATGGGCATTTATAGGGAAGGATTCAGATAAGGGCACCCTAAGGCAAGAATAAAGCCTCCCTGGATACAAATCTCTCCCAAACACAATAATTGCTGAAATATACCTGGTGGAGAAAACTTCAAGTGTGCCTTCAGCCTTACTACACCCTTATCAAGCTGGGCAGATAAAGGGGCTTACAGAGCAGTTTATTTACTAAAATCCCCCTAATATGCTCTATAAATGACAGGCTTTCTCCAAACCACTAAAAAAATGCCATACAGAAGCACTGGCACCTTATACAATGTGTAGAGTAGTCACACTTCTGACAAATGGAATAAATTGTCTCTACAATGACTTCCATCAATCTGGAACCTCAAAGCTCTATGATAGAGTCCTGCTTAGGACCCCCCCCCCCCCCCAGGTTTATAGCAATTTCTTGGGATTCCTCAGCCACCCTATTACATTTCCAATTTCCCTGCGCTGTGCCGCTCTTCTATAAACACTCTGAATTGTCCTCTAGACACGATGTGACAAGCCGCTAAGAGATCAGAAGTGAGAGGGAGAGATGGAGGAACCCTGGAGTTGAGGTGCAGAATTAACACCTTTCCCAATCTCATTATGGTCAAGGTGTTAATGCACTGCCAGGGTTGTGTTTGTTGCACCAGGGGGGTCCTGGCATCCTGGAGAGGTGCAAGCCAGAAGGGATTAGCATTAAAGGTCACACTTAGTCATCAGGTACCGAGGGACCTTACAAAGGATGAGAAACAAACACATCACGCTGGTTCTATTTCCCACTCTTACCAAAACTGCCAAAGCCAAGGCATGGAACATGCACAGTAGGTGAACCAACCAGAGTTGAGGGCCCCAAAAAGCAAAGGTTTTGAGGGAAAATAATGGATATCTGGTGGCTTGACTTGGCACAAACATACTCTGACCCTTTGTTTGCTCTTAACTTACCTTGACTTTCAAATATAAATTACTCCTATACTTGTTGGGGTTCTGCCAAACTAGCCGCTCAGGGTATGTAATAGCCAACATGGCTATTGCCAAATTAGTCAATGTGCTTAGCTTTAGCGAACAGAAGAATACTGTAGTGAGTTGTAGCTCCTACTCCCAAGGTACTGGGGCTTATACACACACATTATTGTAGCAACATTCTTTTCCATATAGAATAAACTAGTATTTAAGATTTAGTGGGCTGTCACAGCTCTTTGAAAAAAGAGGCCCAAATAAATCTATTATATGTTACAAAGCAGTATGACTTGTAAATATGACAATAAAAGCAAGCAAGGCTGGCTTGAAACTTCTTATTAAATATAAAAGCTACTCAACAGAGGCCAAATCCCATACAGCCAATGACTGATCATAAATATACCAAATTAACCACCAAGAGCTCTTCCCATTAGAAAGCTGCTTTTAAAATAACCCATGTCCCTGCCTAAGGCAGAATGAATGGGTTTTTTGCCCGAACGTGGGTACTTAATAGGCTTATTGGCCCCGGCGGCATTGGTTATTCATGCAATGTCCGCAGTACTAAGTGACACCCGTAACGGATGTCGGCTGAACTGGCAGGGGAGAATAATAAGTGCTGTCAGTGGCAACCTTTTGCTTACCTGTAATAATAATCTCTCATCCCCAATGACTGCTGCTTGGTTCCAATCAATCACTTCGGAGAAGGGCAACTCCCATCCATTACTGAGCATCACTGGAACGCATGCAGCCTGCAGATGGAGTGATTAACAGCATTATCCCCATGAAGCACATCTACATTCATTTCCTTAATAGCAAGTGAAAAGGCCAAGCAAATGGCATTAGTATTTGGACAATGATTGTCAACAATGGAATATTTCAACAAGACAATTAAATCGTTCGACAAGGGCCAGGGGGTGGGGGTCTAGCATAGGGTACTCATACACATTAAAAAGTCTGTATCGTCATGTTATTTTGGGGTCAGACGGGTCTAGGGACACCCAGGAAACCCCGGTCTGTTTGGAGGAGATACAGTAAGAACAAGCAGGGGATGAAGGATGTGGAAGGTACTCCTTGATAGTACATAGTTTTATGAAATTATATAGCTTTTAAATTTACAGCAGAACCCCAATTTTAAATTTTTCAGGGGACCATGTCCAAACAGCGTACATTCCAGGTAAAGAGTTAAATCCAAGGACGTAATATTGGGTTTCCACTGTATTTAAAATAAGCTACAGCCACGTTTCTTCTTGCATGTTATATTCCCTTGGGTCTATCTACTATATTGTAGTCATGTGACTTTTGGCCTAAAAGAACCTGAACAAAAGTCCAAGTCCCATTTGTAATAAAAGGCACTACTAGCAGAGATGGGCAACTAAACTGGTAAAGGGGATGGAAGATTTAAACTATGAGGTGAGACTGTCGAGGCTGGGGTTGTTTTCTCTGGAAAAGAGGCGCTTGCGAGGGGACATGATTACTCTGTACAAGTACATTAGAGGGGATTATAGGCAGATAGGGGGATGTTCTTTTTTCCCATAAAAACAATCAGCGCACCAGAGGTCCCCCCTTTAGATTAGAGGAACGGAGCTTCCATTTGAAGCAGCGTAGGGGGTTCCTCACGGGGAGGGCAGTGAGGTTGGGGAATGCCCTTCCTAGTGATGTGGTAATGGCACTCAGAATATCCAAGGCTATTGTGATACTAATATCTACAGTTAGTACTAGTGGTTGTATTTATAGTTTATGTATGTGAGTGTATAGATTGGTAGGTGTGGGTTAGGTGTGCTGGGTTTACTTGGATGGGTTGAACTTGATGGACACTGGTCTTTTTTCAACCCTATGTAACTATATACTGCAGCTTCATACAGTGCTTTTGTTCTGCTGTCACAGCACACTATATGGTGGCGTGAACATTAATTTTGTTTGTTTACTATGCTAACAGAATATTAGTATTAGTGAGCGTTCTGGCATTCTCAGTAAAGGTCCCCATACACGGCCGATTCTAGCTGCCAATAACGGTCCCTTAAGGTGGCCATACACGAGCAGATCCGCTCGCTTGGCGATGTCGCCAAGCGAGCGGATCTTCCCCCGATATCCCCACCTACGGGTGGGCGATATCGGGGAGCATTTAGGTAAAAAAAACTAATAATCCGATCGTTTGGCCCTGGGGCCAAACGATCGGATTATGTGGGCGGCAATGGGGCAGTCGGATCGGGGACCGCATCAACGAGCCGATGCGGTCCCCGATCCGACCGGATTTTCTAACCTGACCCCCACCTTTTTGAATTTAATCATTAGCTTCTGTCATCCACTGTGTCTCATTTATCTATGGGTGTTTCCTATAGTTGCTTCAGCAACACAGACTTTTTGGCATCCTTTTTAGGTTGGGGGTTATTTAGGTCTGCTCCTTGTACAGCACTGTAACACTGATAAAAGGTCTCTGTTGAGACAGAAATGTTGATTCAATAAATGTTTTATTGGTTTTCACTAAAGACCTGTGAGTTAAATATAACCCAAGCCTTTTCTTCTTTAAATGGCTGCCCGCACAGCTACACAGCTGCTTATCTCTATAAACTACAGGGGCAATTAGGAAGCAAAGACACCAGTTTTGCCACTGCAGGGCAACGCTACATTTAAAACACTTGCGTTTGCGCACTTGCATTTTTTTTTTTTTGGTGTTTTTTGGTGTTACTGTTCCTTTAATTTACAGATACAGAAGGAGTCTCCTGACATTCACCTGCTCAGTTAACTGAGAAACAGAAGGGAGCAGGAGAGCATCAAGAAACACTTTCTGTATTGCTACATTAAGCTTTTGGCCTACTGCCCAATCTTTGCAAGGACAGAACAGCAAAGGGCTTCTCTGGTTAATTGTAAAAATTGAGAATATAATGAAACCTATATAAAAATAAATAAATAAGTGTAAATTGCAAAATTACTCAAAAGAGCACTCTGAGCAATTTTATATTATACTACTATATAGAAGTAAACTGAAGAAGTTGGTCGAAGATTAGTCATTTTCCCTTGCTAGGGGATCCTTGGCAAATATATTTTTAAATGATGTTGCCACGGATACCGGAGAGTGGGAAAATAAACATGTTTGCCTTTCTCTCCCAATCTCTCCTTGTTCATTCCCGCTGCCATCTCCTGCATTTTATTGTTATTCACCCACTTTCTCAATTTACTGCTACCTTAAAGGGATACGAATACCCAGAAAAAAAAAATACAAAGAAAATCAAGAATGTATGTGTCTCTTGGAATCACGCAGAAATGTCCAGTTCCCCGGGCCCCCGGTTCCCAAGCAGCCATTAACAGTAGGATGCATCTCCTGAGAGAGATTAATTGCACCGCTCAGCTCTTAAGGTAACGAAGCAGAACTCATTTCCACTTCAGCCCGGGGTGACTCGAGCGATCTCACCGACCCATCTCTCCTTCCCATCATGCAACGTCCCTTTCATACCCTTCATACCTGTAGTGCCTCCAGAAAGCGGAAGGATCCAAGCCTTCGGCCACGGGGGACCAGACAGAAAGTGGCATTGTGCAGCATTTCACGGTAATCGTACCTGAGCGAGAGAGAACAGAAAAGTCCAATTAAACCCGCTGAAATGGGCAGAAATGGTAATGAGCAAGAAGGTAACAGTCAGAGTCTCTCTCGGCAAAGAGCAATGTGCCAAAGGCCAAGTCAGCAGCGGTGGCGCCCCTAATCACTCCGCTGCCAATGGCATCAAACCAACCCAATTAAAGCCTATATTCTGCAAACAGAAATATATACATAAACGAAGATTTTTACAAACACTTTTTAATGCAGATATGTAGAACACCATTCTCCGCTAGTGGCATTGCTTTTAACCCTTTCATTGCAAATGGAAGAACCTACCAATCACAGACCATACAGTACTGGATCTATGGTGTTTTAGAGAGTACAATTGATGGCATCAAACAATAACGGATTATTGGGCCCAAACTTGATCCTGGTCCAGTAGCTCACAGCCAGAAATCAGATGTTTTCCATACAGCAGACCAGTAAATGCTACACGCTAATTGGTCGCTATGGGTTACTAGAAGTGGAGTAAGGTTAGCACCCTTTTAAACCAACTTACAAGGAAAACATTAAGAAATTTAAGTAGCCTGTTCTAAAAGTGTACAATAAGGAAATTATTCCAGAAAAATCCTTGGTGGGGGGGGGGGAAGAGCTCCGGTCCCCATTTACAGACCCCGGCCACTACACTAGTAATGCTTATGTCTTAAATCTTTACATAGGATTTAGCCACAAAGGTTATGGGTTCACAGTGTCAGACTCCAGTGACCTCATCTTAAAAGCTTCCAACCCCGCTATCATGGCCTCCCATACCCGTCGAGGCCCCCACCCCATCGCAAACCCACAGCTAAGGCCCATAACCCTCATTGTGAATTAGGCCACTCCCCCTGCCCACCTCCAGCCACACAGGCATACGCCCACAAAGAATACTCCCCTGCCCTGCATAACCCGTTTAGGGGTCCACAAGTATTTTTCCCAGCGCCCAATAGCCCAGTCTGACCCTGCTTGGTCTTTTACAACAACTAATTGCAACCATCCTATTGGGTTATTACTTTGAGTGCTGTCCAGGCTACAAAGTACAACAGTAACCTTCCAAAACTATGAGCTGAAGGCTTTCTAGGGAGCTTTGACTTCTGGAAAGGCAAGCTGTGAATTCATCAATAGCCCTGACAGCCGGCTGATTGACATTAATGAATGCCAAGTTATAAAAAGTTCATGGAAGTACATGGGAAGTTAGTGGCCAGCAAGAGACCGGCAACAATCCGACCCAACACAGAACCAACTGCAGAATGTCTAATGGGCTAATTTAATCGCTGCCTGCAGGCATCACATTTGGGCTGCTCTTCCCTCCTTCAGTTTTACTCGAGAGGAACCTATTTTTATATGCGGAAGTGTCAGAACACGTTCTGTCCATGAATGAGAAGATACAGTGAGCAAAGGATCATTTGGCTGAACAACCCATGAACAGTTCATTTGCACTGGAAGATGATCCCCATTGAGATTGTGGGGATTATAAATTTTTAATTGTGAAATTTGCGCATTAAATAAAAAAGACAAACTGTTCGAAGTCATAAGTTATGATTTGATTCGAGCCTGGTCTAGATGGCAGGGGTAAGTAAAGGTGGCCATACACAATGAGCTTTCCTGCGACCATTGGTTAAAAGAAAGATAGTTTGTCCACTCCACTAACATTAAGAGCAGAATCATCAGATAGGGGTAGAATTTTTCTACCTGCATATCTGAAGATTCAGCATTAACCTACTGCCAATGTTCAAAATTTTCCACCCTGTTATCCAAGGCTTTTTGCTGGTATTGGTCACCTCGTCAACCCACCATACACGCACCAAATAGCGCATGTGTGTATGGGCACCTTGCAACCAACGATAACATTTACTAGTGCCACCATGGGAGGAATAACGGGGCCAATGGCATGTAAGAGGCCCCTGCCTCCCAATGAAGAACCGGAAAGGGAATGATGGCGTTTGTATTACGGTAACCTGAGCAGCGCGGAACAAGCCAACAATTTGCAAGGAGCCTCTCTTTTTATTGTTCATGGCTGTGTGCGGATGTAGCCGCTCGGTGGCAGAGAAGCCGGTTATACAAGGTACTACAGATTGGCCGCAGGGAGAAAAGAAGCAATAAAAGGTTTTCATTAACAATATCTGTGCAGGAGAGCCTTCGGCCTCCCTTGATCCAAAACAAAAACACAAATGGCTCTCAGAGAGCGGCTGTAATTTTGGTCTTGATGTTCCAACCCTGTCAATCAGCGCGGGGGATTAAGCGGCTGCTTGAGATTCTTGCTTCACTATTATCTTGGGCAGCAGAAGCCGTGTACCGAGACCCTGCGGTGACTAATCAGCCGTTGCACGCATTCCAGCCCTCGGCATTCGCCCGCGTCCCTGCACTTAAGTGATGGGAAACTACCCAGTGCACCATGGGAACCATCGCTTGTACTATACTAGACTTAATCCACCATTCTCTCCTTTATTTCCCTCCCCACCCTCGGCCATCACTCATACCATCTCTTAGAAAGGAACGAGGTAGCGGAATACAAAGTGAAATTATATGTACTGTGGCTTTCTACTTTGCCAGCATAGTTATTCCCCTGTAATAAGCACAATTCAGCAGGGGCAGACCCTAGTAACTAGGGTATAGTTGCCTTTTAAGGTGCCACCCTGTGTGTATGTTTTGTGTTTAACTACTGACTACAGAATGGAAAGAAAGCCCAAACTAGAATTTTTGGCCATGGATATAAAGCAATGAGGATATTTAGTGATTCCACTGCGGCATTGTTCGTTAGCCATCCCCATGTTGTTATCCTGTGCATCCAAACACCATAGCCTTTATCAGTACAGACTAATAAGTGTCTTTATATACACAAAACACAACAAGAAAAGCAGCTTATGTTGGCTGAGGCCTCATTATCACCAACCTTATACTGCCTACGTTCTTTCCGCCTCTTCGTTTCCCTCCCTTACGGCTGAGGCCTGATTACCATAAACACAAGCTGCCCATCAGCAGCCAATAACAAGGCAGCGGAGCCTCATTAAGACATGGAACTTTGAAGTGAGCAAAAATTATTCATTATGCTTTTTTTTTCCAGTTGGGGTAAGCGCATTATAAGGAACCCTTCAGGGCCAGAAGGGGTTGTAGAGCTCCTGAACATGTGTATTAATCATGTACAGCCATGTAGAGCAGCGTTAAACTGGCGGGATGGCATTCAGGGCTGTCACATTGTCTTCTACCATCGCTAAGTATTGGGAATGGTAAAATCTAAAGCAAATATGGCTGCTTGGCCCATCCAACACATGATATGGTTACTGACAAGACTGGATATGAACCAGACCACTTTTCTCCCACCCGTAACCATACTGGACCTCAGTGTGGCCCCCTTGCCCCCTTCTCTCTAATACAAGTTCCATCAAAAGATACAACTTGCTGCCCCAGAACCTGGCCCCAGTGTGTACTGAATGGATCACACACATGAAATTAATAACTGAGAAGACTTGCTATGGACTGGGTCACTTCTATCCCACCACTAACCATACTGGCTCCCTTGTCCCCTTTTCTCTAAAGGTGGCCAGACATTGGCAGATTTAAGTAGCGGATTACATTCCTTTAGACCGATTTGGCAGCTTATCTGCCTGTGTATGGGCCGACTCGACGGGCCGACTCGACAGGCCTCCCTGATCGATATCTGGCCTAAAAATTGGGCAAGTATTAATCCAATTAATCCGGTTTGATTTTACCGTCACATCTGGGATTGTGTCCGCTCGTTCAAGTGGTCCTCAGTCTGATGGCCCCTATACCTGTTGTATAACCACCTTGGTCCATTAAAGAAAGTCTATAAATCGGTACCCAGAGTGCTATTAGGCAAGCAGTGTATGGTTGGTTTGGAGAACAGAGTCAACTGGAAGTTGCCAATAACCACAGACAGGGCTACCGACCTTACTGAACAGAAAGATGGCCATACCATGATAGATCATTAATATCTGACTGACTGGATACTAAGTAGTATTGGCCAGTGTATGGGCCACTTTTAGTACAATATAAAGGACATGTATACCCGTTGTTCATGCGTTCGCCCGAGTATCCACCTAACAAAGTTTGTGTGAGCGACAATGCATAATCCTGCCGTGTATCTCCCTCTCTGCTCAGAGGGCTAATTGATTTCACAGGTGTTTAATTATCATTCGCCGGGAGATAATACCTCGTGGTCCCATAAAAAAATGGATGTAATTTTCCAGCAAAGATCGAGCGAAACCTGGATAATTATTCCATAAATCACGCGCGCTGCCTCCCTTCTTTGAAAATTTTAATGCTCTCCTATAATTGTATTTGACGACCTTGAGATGAACTACAAAAGAACGGAAAGTAGCTGTGAGGAAAGTGCCGGAAGATTCCATCTTGTCTGCTTCATTAAAGTTGGGTTTGGGCGAAGGCGCAGCGCCTAGGCGAGAAGGTCACCCGAAGCTGGTGCGCGGCAAGCCAATGCGCTCAGCACAAAGGCACTCGCTCTGTTCTATAATTGCTCTCTCTCTATGCTTAAAATGCAAATATAATGAAAAAGGAACAGTGGGATAAAGTGAACTCCGATAAATCCTATACTGAAAGCATTAGCATTATCTCTAGACCAAGATCAAATGTGAACGTCATATATGGAACTAAAAAAAGAAAGTGATCAGGGCACTGAAACAGGTACGCACACCTGAAGGAGACCTAGGCAGCCATAATATACTTAAATAGCCAATAAAATGTGCTAAAGCTAGCCAATAAGCTGCCAACTCAGTCAGGAGGGACCAACACTTTCAGCCCATTTTAGGGCCCCCAAGAGCTACTGACTGGAGCAATGTGACCAAAAATATCTATCAGGTTTAAAAATCACGCAGTCCTATTCTCCGTAGGCCACCGTTATCCGATTTTGTGGCACTGTCATACCGATTTGGCCCACTGCTTTGGTTGCTAAGTCAGGTATAGATGCGCTCATGAGGTGAGGTTGCCAAATGAGTAGATCTTATCCAGTATGGCCAGATTTACTCGCCAAGCAAGCGAATCTTCTACCGATATGCCCACCTATGGGTGGGCGATATCAGGCTAATTCGGTTGTTTGGCCCATCGTTCATGCCCATACAGGGGCAGATAAGCTGATGAATCAGTCTTAAGGACCAATATTGGCAGCTAATTCAGCCTGTGTAAGCCCACCTTAATTCTGAAGGCATTCTTCCAGTTGAGCTACTTTCCCTCAATTGTTTCTTGACTTTTTGCAGCTTAGGGCTCTGGCACACGGGGAGATTAGTCGCCCGTGACAAATCTCCCTGTTCGCGGGCGACTAATCTCCCCGAGTTGCCATCCCACCGGCGACAATGTAAGTCGCCGGTGGGATGGCACACGCGGCAGCTCGATTTCGGCAAATCGCCGAAAATGTCTCGCGAGGCAACTTCGGCGATTTGCCGAAATCGCCTGCGCAGCGTGCGCCATCCCATCGGCGACTTACATTGTCGCCGGTGGGATGGCAATTCGGGGAGATTAGCCGCCCGCGAAGATTTGTCGCGGGCGACTAATCTCCCCGTGTGCCAGAGCCCTTAGACATTGGCTCAGCACCCTGCTTATCTTATATCACAGATGTATAACTATACAAACACTAGGTTGCATCAGTAATCATTCTATAGTCCTGTATCTAGCAAAGCAAATAAGGACCTGACCCGCCCTCGCTGCCATTAGGGCTGTCCCCCATTTACTGCTTCATGACCCTCTAGGGTAGCCAGCTGTATGGCTAGGAAATATACCCCATTCTGGGGATACAAAGGGTCACAAAAGCAAAACCCAGACAAAAAGACTTGAGTTAGGACACCGACACTATAGCCAATAAGCTGATGAACATCTCTGACAGTACCTGCAGCCATGGGCAAAATGGACAAGGGCTTGGATTCCCTTTCAGAGTGTCGTCTTATTATTATTATTATTATTATTATTATTATTATTATTATACACAAGTACAGCCAGGAGGGCTGTAGAATAAAAATATTTCTATTTCTATACGATTCCGACAATATTTTCTTCTAAACCCTCAAGGCAAACAAAAGCAATGTAAATAAAGTATATGTATAGAATATGTAAAGACTAATATAAACAGACATCCTTCTCCCTTTGCTCTCTGGGACTTCTGGGAGATGTAGTCCATCTAGACACACAAAGCAGCAGGATACAAGCGTGAAATGACTTGAGCCAAGTTGTGTCGGTGACAGCAGAGAGAGCCAAGGGTTCTGTCGAACAAACTGGCCGACATGTGATACAGGAAACAGTAGCGCTCATAGGATCGGCACTTAAGCGCACACACAGACACCTATCAGGTTCCCCAATGCATCCCTAAGTGTGCTTACTCGCCTTACTCACCAATACATTATTTAGCAGAGTTAATCCAAGAGCAACTATTTCAATCATTCAAACATGGGGTCGGATTTATCAACTTTGGGATTGGTTTCTCTCACCGCTTCCATTGCAGGGGCAGCAATATCATATGGCACGTAGCGGAGTCCAAGGTCTGGGCGTTTAAAACTCCAGCTCGATCATATAAAGAGGTTCAGTGCATCACCTTGTTAGTCCAGTTCTTCCACCCAAGAAAAAAGTGGTTTATATTCCCTACACTGCTGGTTCTGATTCCAGAACCAATTGGAGGAGAAGTGACTTTTGCTACACCAGAGCAGATTTAAGCTCAAAAGGCCTTTGTGTGGTTTATAGACTTCCCTAGCCCGAGGAGAGGGCCCAGGGAGCTGGGAAAGTCTATGAACAACACAAAGGCCTCGAGGTTTAACCCAACGACCAGTAGATGGCAGTCAGTCACGCCAAACTTCTCCGTGGCCGACAGAGAGCTCATTAAGGTCTCTGCACCGCTGCCATCAGCATATGCTCTGTACATGATTATGGGGAAAGTCATTCCCTTCAACATTTTGTCCATTGCGCTGCCACTGTGGGCACTGCCACTGCTGGGCTCGGGCCAATTTCCCTTGCATAGGAGTCTATATAACAGCAGGCGCCGCGTTCCCTACAAAATGTGTTGATTGCTTTGGACTAGGAAAGGTGATAATTGATCGAAGGGTCAAGAGCGCTTGGTAATCAGGATGGGAAAGGGAGGGCACATCTGCCTCTCAAGACAAAACTTAATTCCATGCTTAATATCAGCCTTAATTAATACGGACAAGGCATATATTATTATCATGTCTTCACAGTATGCCCATTATTTTCTGCTAAGTTGTGTGGAACAGCTACACGATAACAGAGACATTCAAAGTCCCTCTAGTTATGGTTTGAAGGTAAGGTTAGGTACCCACGGCAGGGAAAACCTCTCTGGACTCCAAAGCTTCCCCTAACAAATGCCCCCCCCCCAGTATTAGTGACCCACCCAGCAAACTACTACACTGATAACGAAGATGTTCTTAATGCTTCTCAGCCACAGCTCAGAGCACATTGAGCATGTGCAGTGCCACTGACACTCAAGTGATGGCCTAACAGGGTCCAAGATAGGGATCATTACTGCTGTAGGGCTGCTGAACCTCTGGGCTGTAGAAAACACAACATTTCTAGCCATGTTCTCGGTCAGGTTGCAGTCAATATAAAACCTGTTTATCATAACCTGTATTACCGTGACTGCTTGCCGCGCTGCCATATGTGAATAAGCCCCAGCGCTCCCGGTTACATTTCACTACGGTGAGTCTGCAGATTCTGATACAAAACATTAAGCTCAGCGCCCGGGAAGAGAAGCACAGGGGAATTCATGTTGGTATATCGCAGGCAGGGACATTACGCACAGGGTGCCAGGCAGGCTGCATTAACATCACTCATTGCTGCCTTCTATGCCAACCTGCAATAGCGCACTCAACCACATGCCGCTTTAACCCCCTGTGAACTAAACACTCAGCAGCTATCAGTGGAACAGCAGTATATTGTTTCCAGGGCCCCTCCATCACTGCCTACATGCCTCTGCTAACTTATCTGCCAGCTGGAACGCCCCCCCCCCCCCAGATTAAACAGGGGGGAGAATCCATAGAGCAAACAGGAAGCCAAGCCCATAAGCTACTATGCCACGACAGGTGTGGCTCCCATCACAGCTGGGTCACAGAGGTAAGAGGCTTATCTCCCAGTCTCTGATCTTCCGGCTCTTTATCTCTGGCGCTACTACATCAAGCTGATACTAGCACATGATACTGGGAGTTACAGTTGCACTAGTGCATTCTTAGTGCTGCGTCTAGTAGGTACAGAACAAGGCCAAGGTCTGCTAAGGATCTAAGATAAGGATGTAAAATTAGAATTAAAGTGCAAACTAGACAGGACAATTTTATTTTCTGCTATAAGGGCTCTGGCACACGGGGAGATTAGTCGCCCGCGAGTTGCCATACCACCGGTAAGTCACCAGTGGGATGGCACACGCGGCGACGCGATTTCGGCAAATCACCGAAAATGCCTCGCAAGGCAACTAATTGCGGCGACTAATCTCCCCGTGTGCCAGAGCCCTAAGACTTTGCATGCCTCCACTGTGAGTTACTGGACTTCACTTACAGGTGCAATGGTTTAACACTTCTGTATCCCATGGCAACCAGATGTGTTTTTATATCAATTAATTCTTTGATTGGTGTATTATTATTTTCCGGGTTCCATATATACGATATATATATATATATATACACGATATATATATACATATATATATATATATATATATACAATATATATATATATATACGATATATATATAGATATATAAGAGAGAGAGAGAGAGAGAGAGAGAGAGAGAGAGAGAGAGAGAGAGAGAGAGAGAGAGAGAGAGAGAGAGAGAGAGAGAGAGAGAGAGAGAGAGAGAGAGAGAGAGAGAGAGAGAGAGAGAGAGAGAGAGAGAGAGAGAGAGAAAGAGAGAGAGAGAGAGAAAGAGAGAGAGAGAGAGAGAGAGAGAGAGCGAGAGAGATATACACACACCTATACATATATATATATATATATATATACACACCTATACATGTATACATATACACATACAGCATAGACAATATCCAGTGGAAGCATACAGGCAGCATATATATTTAGGAGGGTTACTGTGCAGAATCAAATGATATTTTAGCTGTAGGATTTCGGATCGCTAGCTTGTGCGAGTCTCAGCAGCAGTCACATAGGAAACAGAAAGCCCTGGGGCCCGAGAGATAATAATAATAATAATAAAGTGCTCCTATGGAGCCTAGAGGAGCTGTAATTCAGTTCTGACTTCCCATTGCAAGAAGGGACCTCATCTCCATAAAATAGCTGATTATGTGCATTGTACTGCTCGCTCGACCCTATACCCCCCCTACCCTGGGCTCGCTTGAGAGCAGGAATATATGCTCATCACTGGTTCCCAAGTAAATAGCCAGAAAATATGTAAGGCTAGCCCAGCAAGTCATGTGTGCAGGGTGGCTGAGCAAGTCAGCATGGCTCTGTTTATACAGAAAAACAGTTTATGGCCACTAGATGGAGCTTTTATCTTGGCCTCTAGACCGAAGGCAAGCAACATGGCAGCACTTACATGTAAAAGCAAATATCTCTCTACAGAGAATGCAATGCCCCCAGACATGAAACTGTTTAGAAAACAAGCAGTTATTGTGTTAATTATTATAACCCCCTAGTGCCCATCCTCAGCACAGCTTACTAAGCACTCTTTCTGCAGAATTACAAAGCAATAGACTTATCCCTTTAGGCTGGCAGAGTCTCTATGGTTAAAACACATGGTGGAATATGTTATATAATAGGGTACCACCAGTACTAATAAAACTGAGAAGGGATATATAATTGAGATTTTCAACCAAGGTGGGTATATAGGCAGGAAGGAAAACACAGCTAGAAGCTGGTTTTAAGGCAAAGTTTAACCACATCAAAGGAACATATCTGTAAAGGAAAGGCTTTCTAAGACAATACAGGGTATGTACATGCATCCCAGGTCTCCTCTGGTAGCGGCACGGATATGAAAGTCTCTAATAAGCCTGGGCTGCGGGGAAGAGGATCAGAGTCAGGCAGGTGTAGCAGCGAAATATGCCTCGGGTCTTACAGAACAGAGCCGCACTGACATTTCAGCAATGTCCCTGTTAGACTGCAGCCGGTAGCCGCCTAGCACTTCATATACTGATAGTCAGGGGCAGGGAGGATTTCATGAATGAGCCATGAACCAAACTGGATGGACATTTGACAGCTGAGGATGCTGGGAGCTGAGGTTCCCAACTGCTTATGAATTGGAGCTCATGGCTGCCCATGAGCAACAGGTCCGATTTGACTAATTTGGGGCAATAAGTTCCATAGTACTCCCATGTGCATACTTAGTGCTGGAGTGGGGCTCCCTTAGCTCCAGATCCCCAACCTCTCCTCACATTGCCCCCTCCTGACCCTTCCCTACTGTGATGGCTAATCTCTCAGATGCATGTACATTCCTTTGAGTTCAATCTTCCTGATTTCTTCTATTATTAAACCCAATAAAAATCTATTTAAAAGCAAACAATGTTGCAGCCACAACTTCCTGTGAGACGCAAGGCTGAAGCTGCAATTCCACATCACAATGTGGCTCCCTATAAACATGATGGTGGTTAAATGCCTTGTTTTAAATGTATGCCCAGTTCTTGATTATTTCCACTGTCTCTCCCATCCCCATTCCCTGCGACCCTTCCAACTCTGCCTCCCATTCACAGCAGGATCGGATAATATCATTTTTCTCGCCCCTAATGGAATAACTGCATTGATAAAGATCTTAATGAATGGAATTCAGTCCAAGCCTATGCTGAGCATGGATTTTGGGATTTCATTAACAGTAACAAGTTTTAATTGGCAGCTTATTCACAATACTGTGGCATTTTAAGCGCTGCGCCTGGCAATTTGATTTGTTCTTCATTAAGCCCCAAGCATTCATCCTCCTGTTTATGGAAAGCCCTTCTCCTGATCCCTGGGGAGACAGAACCTTGGCTTTTTTCCCTCTGCATGCACCAAGCATTGCATTACTGAGTGCCTGTATAGGCTGAGAACAGTGGCCAAAATAGACTGTGCCTTTTAGCTGAGAACAAGTGAAAATGCCTGCAAGATGGCAAGCAGCATGGCAGCCCCCATTCAATGATAAATGCAGGAATAAGCTGTGCCTTTAAACTCTATACTGGCAAGTCAGAAGATGAGAAGGGGCAATAAGGTTAGGAAAGGCTGGGCACATGATAAATCTGTATCCCGAGGTGCTTCATGACTGAATTACCAAGGGAAGTGGCACATCCCAAACCAGAGTTTCACTTCCCTCGAGCAAGGGCTTTGCTATCACTCCTATCTGCTCACGTGCCACTGTCGCTCTTTTGCCCCCCATACAAGGTGCTATTGACTATGGCGGCAGGACTAAAAATAAATGAAGGTGCAAAAGTCACTTATGGAATCCCGCACAACCTATCTGCCCCTTAAACAAGAGCTTTGCCACAGTCACTTTCTAATCCTGCAGTAGAGAGTCCCAGGTGTCAGATAGGATCTCTGACCACAGTGGTCAGAAAGCTGTTACAAAGGCTGCCTGAATCGCCGCCATAAAGCGTGACCAAGTTGTATATTGGGGGCTGGTAGCAATGGCAGAAATGACTTACGACCCAGCTGACTGAGGAGAGCGTGCCTCTGGTCTCTCGCCGGTGTCACAAGACATCTGCATCTGCCCTGTCCCCAGGAGATGTCTAAAATCTAATTAACCAATTCATTTGCAAATATATTCTAATTTATACAGGAGAGGATTTTCGCGGTGTTAAATTATCTGACAGGGAACCATATGTAGTGCGGGGGAACAGGACAGCAGCAGCAAATTGTCGATCCAATGGAAAAGACGCTCGCCCAGCACCCAGCCTTCGCTAATGACAAAATCTGTTTGCCGTCCAGTCACTTTTTTTTGTACTCTGAGCAAAACTGCAACAAATACTTTCCCTTTCCCTACTGGCAAAAAATAAAGCGCCACGCCCGGGCTGTACCTGCCCCATTCGCTGCAACCAATAGGAAGCACAGGTAATGGGATTTATTGCCTGGAATGCTCAGGACCTGAGGTTTTCTGGATAAGGGGTCTTTCTGCAATTTGAATCACTGTAGCATAAGCCTACTAAAACATTTTAACATTAAATAAACCCAACAGGACTGTTTTGCCACCAATATAGATTCATACAGCTTAGTTACCATAAGAAGCAGCTACTGTTTTGTTATTACTGAGAAAA
Source organism: Xenopus tropicalis (assembly GCF_000004195.4). NCBI lineage: Eukaryota > Metazoa > Chordata > Amphibia > Anura > Pipidae > Xenopus > Xenopus tropicalis. The sequence continues at coordinate 137,210,171 of NC_030682.2, forward strand.
AGGAAACCATTTTAAAATTACAATTATTTGCTTTAAATGCTTGAATTGGGGGAGGCCATCTACCAGAGACCCCATTTTAAGATTTCCAGATAAAAGATACCATAATGTGAGAGATAATTACACACTTAGTATATGACTACTCCAAAACAGAAATAGATCTGTGCTGGCAGAATCCAAACAGACCAAAACAAAACAGGGTGGTACCTAGAGCTATTATTCTATGTGTGTAGGGGTTGCACTTTTTTTACCTTGTAATATTGGCCTTTGGTAACCCTATATATGTGCACAGGGTAGGACTGGCACAAACAGGGTAGGACTGGCATGTAGGGGAGGATGAGGGAGCCCACTGTGGGTCTAGCTACTGATACCATTGAGCACTTTAATATCTAAGGGTGGACCCTAGATGTCAGGTTCTGGGGGGGCCCATAAGAAGGCTACCAACTACAAGACAAGAGAAAGAGGTTTCGTCTATAGCTCCACAAAGCATGGTCCGGAAACATTTTAAACAGGGGCTGGCGCCGATCCTACCGGAAATATAGGGCTTCTAATTTAGCGTGCAAGGCAAATTGCTATGTTGCTCTTAAATGCTAAATTAGTAAAGAGTAGAGAAGCCAACAGCTGCACAATACAGCTGCAACCGCTGGAGAAGGATGTGGCTGGTAATATTCAGTGTGTGTCTGGCCATTACCCTGCCGTGGCTAGCAGAAGGCATCCAGAGGCTGCTGAACTACAACCTCCCACTATCAGAACCAGAACTTTCCTTTCGGCACAGAAATGATATATATAAATGTTCACTATCCCTCTTCTACTAATGTCAGCAGCTCAAGTCGGAACCACAAAACAAATGTCGATAGTAATGGGTAACAGGCAGGTATGCGGCTATACACAGCACATGGCATTACTTCTCAGGGGCCACAAAGCATACATGCCTGCAGATTCCCGCCACAGTTACTGGTCTGTGTAACAGACACCGACATTCTCCACGACAAATCCCTGGTAAACCAGAGGGGCTTTGGCACCTGTCTCTCAGTGGCGGGAAACTTATACAAGGTTATTAATAACCCGGCTGCAAGCACATTAAATATTAAAGACAAAATACACTGAGTGTTGCCGGCATTACCAAGAGATTATTGTGCTTACTAGCCACTGAATGTATCTTCATTAAGGGAAATCCAGGGATCTATGGAATGTCAGTCGCTCAGGCTTCCGACAAAGAAAGCTGGAATTAGGCTTAGCCACGGGAAAACCTCACCGACTGGTGTATGGGACTCTTAGTGGTAAAACTGTGGCCTGGGGTTTTGTTTGCTACAGTCAGCGGGCCTAGAAAGAAGAGGGGCAAAAGGGCAGATAGCAGGATAGGAGTTAAGATGGGAATGGAACAGATCAGCGTTGCCGTCTATCATTTCCTTGCAGTGCTCATTCTGACTCCAGAGCACGGTGCTTCCCGAGCATGCTTAATTCCATTTGCTTACTTATCTGTGAAGGTTACTTTCCAATAGCAGAACTCTGCAATTTAGCCCTTTTGGATTCCCCGCACTAAGGGAATTTTACAGCGACTTGGTTTTTAGCGTTAATGTGCCCTTTGGTTGCTGAAATACTAATGAGGACGCCCACAAGCCTCCATGCTTGCCAAGCGGCCATGATGCTGCCCTGGTATGTGGCTACTGCCGTGTCCCAGATTGGTAATAAGGAGCTTTGTGCGCTCAGGTCGGGGCGGCTTTGCCCTTACACAGTGGCTTTTCTCCGCTGACTTTGTCGGAGACCTTTTCATTTTGCCTTGATCCTCCGAGCGGCTGTTTGCACTTTATTTCCAATCTGCAGCCAGGGGAGATGCTTTAAGTGTGCATTGCTAACACTGATGGATCTGATGATTGGATTTGTGCGAGAGGGAGCGCTCAGCGTGACCTACAGCACGGAAGGTATTAGATAGTTGCTCGGATGGAAACTGGGACACTGGCGCTCAGAGACATTTCCCATGTTTGCTGAGGAATTAAAAGGACAAACAAAATAAACCTGATTTCTACCCTAAGCTCTGATCGGTTTCACTTTCCTACAGATGCTTAAAGGAGACGTAAACCCAAAAATAAAAAATCGTTGCATGTAACTGCTATTGCCATTGCAAGCAGTGTCTGTGTCCCTTCTCTGCCCTAGGGATTCTGACTTTGAAACCAATGTAGTCGAAGCCAGCTCCTGTAGGCAAGTATGAATAATATATGGTGCTAGTTTTACTTTGCTCTGATAATTAATACGGTCTGTAAAAATGGCCCCTTTATTGGAGCTCCCTATGGATCCTCTCAGGTCTCAAATGCGGGGTGGCCATGTCCCTTCCAGAAGCACAGTAGGAGGGGACTAGCAAATCACAGCCCTGAAGTCACACAAGACAGACAGGCTACAGTTCCCTATCAGGTCAGCCTAGTTGCTGATTGGTTCCTATCCTACAGCTGCTGCCATACTGCTCACTATAGGGTGTGACTATGGATCTGGATGGATGTACAATTCAATATATGTCCTTACTAAAGGTTTTATTCATTACATCAAGGGGTTTTGAATCTGACTTAACTGAGCCCTGAAGTGATACTAATTCATTCATATATCAGAGAGGGGTGCTTTGTTGGCACAATGCCACAGCACATTAATAAAGGATGCCAATGGCTACAGAGTGTATTCCCTTCCATCTTGTATACAGTAGAAGAGATGGGAGCGTAAAGCCACTCGTACATTCTAAGCAGCAGCAGAACTAATTTTGGAAGCCAGGCTTTCGGATCGCCAGCTCCCCTCACTTGGGATGACGGCGTCTCGCTGTAATGAAGATGGAAGCCGAGGAGCAGACAAAAGCAGATACAATCAGCGCTAACATTGTTACTGGGAGAGCAGCAAAACAGAGCCATCAATTCCAATCTCTAAATGCACACGTCTCAGGTGAACGCTGTACGGCCCAGGTTACGGAGAGAACCTGCGCGTTGGGAATGGATTACATATGCACAAGGATGCTATCATTGCAGCTCTTTGGGAGTCACTATAGGGCCACAGTGCCAAGAACTTCTCCATAACTTGCAATGGACAGGTTTAGCACGGACATCTAGGGACCTGGTAATATAATTTAGATGGAAATTACTTTAATAAGAGTGTCTGGCTCCTAGCAAATACAAATCTGCCCTAGCCATGGCCACTTAAACCCAGATATGTCCAAAAATTTCACCCAAAACAGTAAATGCTTTCCATTTTGGGCATCCAAAATTTCAGGGGGTAGCAAGGTGAGTAACTTGCCAATGACCACGTCATGTCGCCTAGCCCATACTGAGTCACAAAAACCTTTGCCCACAGAACAAAAATTCTAACAGGATGACTAATAGGTCTGGACTGGGAGTCAAAATAGGTCCTGGCATTTCCAGTACACAGAGGCCCAAACAGCCCAATAAATAGTGACTGTCTATGGCATCTTACAGCAGCCCCTCTGGCATTTGCCTGAATCCATGGATTGCCAGTTCGGGCCTTATGACTAACTTAGATTGTGCGCTCCACTGATGCAAGGACTGATGTTGGTGCCATATAAAGGATAGTAATAACTGATATTAATGTGCTGGTCAGAATTTTTTCATCCCCAACCAAACCCATGACACAGACCCCTAAGATTTATTACCTACACCAGACTTAACTCCTCTCTAAAGACCCATACATGGGTGGTACCAGCCTATTATATCACCAAAAGGGATGAGTCCTGCTGGATATTTGCCCCTCACCCTGCCAATACTGTACATGGGACACACCTTCTCAGCCTGAACCCACCCAATACACAGGGATTTGGGTCAAACTGCTCATTACTTGCAGGTATAGGATCCATTATCTGTACTAAGTTTCACATTCTCACATGGTTAAACAAGCAATAGGTAATGTTCAATTTGCCCTATGCCCAAGCATGAGCAAATGTTGCACACACAGACAGTAGGCAGGCCCATTCCATGCTCACTTGGGACTTTGTAGTGGTTGCAACTGCAGCAGATTTCAATGAAGGAATAAACCCCCCTCTTTAAATGCAGCATTTTCTGGTCATAATTTGAATTAAAGCTTTAAGGGCAACATATAATGCTACACATTAGGTTTTCGGCCCCTTTGCTAACCCAAAGCCTTTATCAGGGAAGATCTGTGCCCCCAAAGATGCCCCAGTAGCCCCCCATCTTCTTTTCTGCTGATTCCCAGCACTTTCTTTGGGCTGCCGCCACTTACCTGAGCTTAGGGACCTACGCACAATATACTGTATATATGTCACAAAAAGTGCTGATTATTAATTCTCATTACTTAGCAGCTCAACAGCAGCCCAGAGCACACTGAGCATGTGCAGTGCCACCGACACAAATGATGGCGAGTCCTTATGGAGTTTTAAAGCCCTGGATCATTATGTCAATGGGCTGCTCTAACTCTCTGCCCACTGAGCATGTGCAGTGCCACCGACACAAATGATGGCGAGTCCTTATGGACAGTTTTAAAGCCCTGGATCATTATGTCAATGGGCTGCTCTAACTCTCTGCCCATGAAGTATATTATATATATATATATATATATATATATATATATATATATATATATATATATATATATATATATATATATATATATATATATATATATATATATATATATATAAACATAAACCATTTTAAGACTTCAGTTTTCCTTTAAACCAAGAATAGAGAAAGTCGCAGGCCTTGGCGACAGATGTACTTTACAGCAGGAATCAATACAAATATGACAGAAAACATAGCAGCTGTTTTTTTTAAGGTGTCACTGTGCAATTACATATTTGAAGTGCAAGCTCTGAGCAAAAAAGTGCTCACTATTTCCGGTTACTTAGCAACATGCTAGTATTCAGTCACACGTACAACAACATGTGAATAATCCTCCCCGCCACCTGAGGGTATGAGGTTACGCTGGATCAGCTTAACTTTTCAGTAACGTAACTGCCTGTGAATTTTTAATACCGACCTTAGTCACTGTTTAACCGGCTACTGGCGAAATAACCAGCGGGTGGAAGCTGTTGCTAAGCAACAGCCAAAGGGCTGCAACTTGGGACAACTTGATGACATCTGACAGAGGACACTTACAGTTATTAACAGAATCCAGACGAGTTCAAGTAGAATTTCCATATGAATCTCTCACCAAATTAAAGGGGCAAGTTTACCTTCAAATGCTCTTTTGGTTTGTTATACATAACATTTACGAAGATGTTTTTTAGTTAGTTATTTACACTTATTAGCCCAATAATTTGGCGTACAGAGGGGATGTTTGCAATGGTGATACATGCTGAAGAGATGGTGCGATAATAGCCTGCTAATAGGCCCTTTATTATAATCCTTTATTTTCCTGTAGGGGCTTTAACCGAAAAGAGCTCATTGGTTATACAAATTGGACAGTCCAAACCACACCCCTTGTGCCCATGACCACACCCCAAACACACAGAATGACGCATGTAAATCTGCAGTGCAACAGTGGGGCAATTTTTGGACCCTTTTTGGACCTCTTTTTTCTTAAGGAGCTCTCTATATGGCAACTATCTGGTTGCTGGGGTCCAATTTACCTTAGTAACCAGTAATATGAATAAGAGGCTGGAAGGTGAATAAGATAGGGGCAAGTAATACACAAGAAACAATAAAACTGTAGCCTCACAGAGCAATTGTTTTTGACTGCCGGGGTCAGTGACCCCCATTTGAAAGCTGGAAAGAGGCAGAAGAGAAAGAAAAATAAAATACAAAAAAAAATCTAAAAAGTCTAAAACCTAATTGAAAGGTTACTATGAAATAGATATTTCTTAACATACTACAGTTAACTCAAAGGCAAACTAATCCTTGGTTTCCATATAAATAAAAAGCTGAAGAATTTTGATTTTAAAATTCACAACAAAAAATGGATAAAGAAATGGAAAATGCAAAAAGAAAAAAATACCAAAACCGCTGGAGGATGGGATAACGATAAAGCGCTCAAATGATTAGGCAGGAATAAATGGGCGCAGAGCAAGATAATGGCACATGAGAGCTTTCCCCGGGGATTGGGAGTGGGTGCTGAGTGGGTGCTGGCGCCCCATCACTGGGCCCAATGTACGGACATTACACAATCCGCTGGCATTTCATTGCTAAAGCACATTATCAATTTGGGTCAGGGACTAAAAGCTTTTTTAAATGCAGTCAATTTGCATATAATACTCCCAAGCCCGGTCACGCTGGCAATACACATGTACAGCAATGTAGGAATTAAAGGATAAATTGGTATTTTTTTCCATAGAGCTTTAATATCCCCATTAGGCTGGTACACTGAACCCAACACCTAGTGAGGGGCTACTATACACTGGTACCACGTCGCAGCTAGCTCCAGTTCTACTGACCCATAGCCACCAAACTCATCATTACAGTTCAGCCTTTGGGAGCAAATTTGCTGCTACCAGTTATCAGAGCCAGGGGGAACTTTGTACGGGTATGGGATCCGTCATCTGGAAACTAGTTATCCAGAAAGCTCTGAATTAAGGGAATGTCATCTTCCCATACAATCAATTTTAATCAGATAATTCACATTTCAATTTTTAAAAAGGCTTTTCTTTCTCTGTAATAATAAAACAGTACCTGTACTTGATCCCAACTAAGATATAATTACCCCTTATTGGGGGCAGAACAGCCCTATTGGGTTTATTTCATGGTTAAATGATTCCCTTTTCTCTGTAATAATAAAACAGTACCTGTACTTGATCCCAACTAAGATATAATTACCCCTTATTGGGGGCAAAACAATCCTATTTGGTTTATTTAACATTTAAATGATTTTAGAAGCCTTAAGGGGTCTTTCTGCAATTCGGATCACCATACCTTATCAGGAAAAATCTGGCTAACAAGTCACATACCCGTAGCTATAATTACATTACGTCAAAAGTCATGTATTAACAGCGGCAACGTTTGCTCCATGTCTAGTAACCCATAGCAACTAATCTGTCCGCAGGTCTTCTATTTCTCTACTGTACTCAGCCTGTAAATCCCCAGTGTAGGCTTATCCCCACTGGGATGGAACGGCAGGTTGGCTTCCCAAGTCGCTATTCACAAAACCAGCAACAAACACTGGGATTAAAGCTGAACCCCAGTAAAAGTTGAAACGACATTGGCAGAGCAGATCTACCTGTGTGTGGCCGGCACTAGGGTTTAAATGAGATTACAGCGCAGGATTGTTTGCATTCCAGCAGGATTCTGGGCCAGTAAGGATCACGCAGGCGTCAAATATGAGATTAACTGCTGTGAGAGGCTGCAAAGCACAGAGATTACGGAGGATACACATTAGACTGGCGTTCATTGGAATGTATACATACAGAAAAAAAATGTATATATTAGATGTTTTAAAACCTGGTTAATGATTAAACCCAAACCACTGAACTACTTAATACAGGGATGGGATCAGTTATCTGGAAAGCTATCATCCAGAATGCTGTGAATTACAGAAAGGCCATCTTCACAGACTCCAATCTAATCAAATAATTCACATTTTTAAAAAGCATCACCTTCTTTTTCTCTAAAAATAAAATAGTACCTTGTACTAGATCCTAAAATGTAATCAATCCTTTATAGAAGTCAAATAATCCTTTTGGGTTTACTCAATGTTAAATGTTTTTTCTTTTAAACAGACTTAAAAGATATGGGGATCCAAATTACAGAGCGACACCTTATCCAGAAAACCCCAGGCCTGGGGATAACAGGTCCCATACCTATTATTATTATTATATAACCAGTTATCCAGAATGCTCAGGACCTGGGGGTTCCCAGATAAGGGATCTTTCCTTAATTTGGATCACTACACCATAAGTCTACTAAACATCATTTAAACATGAAACAAACCCAATAGGACTGTTCTGCCCCCAATAAGGGGTAAATTATATCTTAGTTGGGATCAAGTACAGGTACTGTTTTATTATTACAGAGAAAAGGGAATCATTTAACCATGAAATAAACCCAATAGGGCTGTTCTGCCCCAATAAGGGGTAATTATATCTTAGTTGGGATCAAGTACTGTTTTATTATTACAGAGAAAAGGGAATCATTTAACCATGAAATAAACCCAATAGGATTGTTCTGCCCCCAATAAGGGGTAATTATATCTTAATTGGGATCAAGTACAGGTACTGTTTTATTATTACAGAGAAAAGAAAAGCATTTTTTAAAATTAGAATTATTTGGCCCTCCCAAGACTGGTGACAGATACATACCCGCTGGAGCCGGCCACTAATGAGACCAGTGACACATACATACCCGCTTTAGCTCGGCCATTAATGAGACTGAGGACACATACCCGCTGCAGCCCGGCCATTAATGAGTCCGGTGACAGATATTTAATAGATCTCTGCTAAGGGAAAGGACTTTTTATTCTGAGCTGGCATTGCCCCTTTAAATTGCCTATTAATCCCGTATCATTGAATATCACTAGCATAATCAGGCCAAGTAGAACTCAAGACCAAGGCAAGAAGAGCAGTGTAAGCCGATTCAAATCAACAGTTTCCACAGACGGATGCTTCTTTTAATTGCAGACTCAGCCTGTAACACATCTGTGGCACTGGAAAACAAGACAGACGGGGAGGAGGGCCCTGTGCCAGCCAGTGGCGGGCAGGGGGGGGGGTTGGCACCCGAAATATTCTGATTACAACAACTCGAGACGTAATGATAGGCCTTTCGGCTTGTGATACAATGTGGCTGGGTGACACAAAAGGTTCCAGACTCAGAAGAATGGCAAATGAATTGCAGTAATCTGCTCCGCTGTCACTTAGTGCACTTCCTCAACAGCCATAATTGACTAATAGAATAATAAGGATGCTGCGTGCCACTCTCAAAAGCAGCGCTCCTTTGTTTTAAATGCCCTTGAGACGAAAACACGCAGAGGAGACGGAGTGGGCTTGATTATAATCATCTCACTTGCTTGATTGATTTAATTCTGTGAGTCTCCGGTGCCCCGGTGAGTTTCACCGCCACACCAATTCTGCTAAAAGGGAGCTCTGCCAGTGCACCCGGGCGCAACATGTACCCAGTCACCAATGAAAGCCGGACACCTTCCCATCACCCATTTATTAGCTATACAGATATTGATTCTAAAAATACATGTAAATGGGCACTTTGCTTATTATGTCGGCCCACCTTCATATGCGCCATCTCTGTGACACTGCGCCGAGACTAAACCCAGAATACATTCATCAGTTGCAATGACATTAATGAATAACAAACAAATCTGAAATGTTTTAATTCTACATGCAAAGCCGATTAGCGTTATATTTGGTTTCATTATGTAAAATATTTTTTGGGCAGAGTTCCCCTTTAAATTTCTTGATGTTATTTCTATTTTAACAAAGACAGTGAGACCTTAAGTGAGAATGGAAAAGTTCCCATGAAGGGGGGTGCATTGTAGCAACAGACAACCTCCAGAAGTCTATTACAACATGACTGGCGGCAAAATTATTGCTGCCTGCATAGGGAATACAGCGGCCATTATACCTTTGTGTGTCATTTCATTATCCCCTGATGGTAGCAATTTCCTATTATGTTGTGTAGCTTTCTCTGAAATGGAGCCACTCACATATTCATTTAAATAGGTCAGAGGTCCAGCATAGGAACTTCAATACTCCTCTGCCCTCCAAGGCTGATGATGGCTCTGTCCTCCGCCACTAGCTCTCCCTATCATCAAGGAAATTGGGTTCCGCTCTCTCCCTTGTACAGGATCCTAATCTATGAGATGACTTCTCTTCTGCTAAGGTTAAATCTTTCACAGGAAAGCAATGGAGGGAGGGCTCGATATTAGGATACAAGAAACAGGCCTCCTTTAACTGTCAATTCTTTGGCTGCCAAACCGCAGTTTGATGAGCAGATAGGGCCCTACAGCAAAGCAGGAGGAGCATGGTGCAACAGGGGGTCCCTAGAGGATCCCTAAGTGAATATGGCATTGACAAGAGTACAAGCATGCACAGAGCTTTTAGTGGTGGAAAGTGTTAGCACTTCTACAACCCCCCCAACCCCTGCTGGGCCTGCTCAGATAGGAAGACACAGCTGTGCGCTGGCTGCGGGCCTGGACTGAGCCCCAGATGCCGTACTAGAAAGCCCAGCCAAGTGCCTGAGATACGATGCACTGCAATCGGGTGGATCTGAACTGAGGAGGCGGCAGCTGGACCCTGTTAGTCTTCCGATGTCCAAAATAAACAAGAAAAACTCCCTCGCAATCCTACGCCTGGACTTGCTAGAGCAAATAAACTTCTGAGAACTCCCAGGGCAGCAGGCCCTGCTCCAATATTCCTCATCATACAATTCATAGAACAGACAGCACATACCCGGGGTTGGATATGGGCTAAAACATAGGACTCTTGGGCAATGCGTATAAAATAAATACATATATATATTTTAGCATAGTATTGCACTCAACGAGAATACTTGTGAAAAATCTAAATTTATTTTTAAAAAAAATCCAGCATTTCGAACATCAACTGTGCACTTTCTTAAGGATAACATTTGTAATCAGCTGTCGTTTGTGCATAGTGATGTCACATGGTTAACAGAAATGCCAAACGACCTAATTAGAACAACGGCAAAACGTCAAACCAAGAACCACATCAATGAGCCCGTGGATTCCCCAATCAGATAAAAAACAACAAAAAAATCAAACCTGCACTATAGACATGATTTTCGGCCAGATGGCGATCGGGGAGGCCTGTCAGGGGGCCCCATACATGGGCAGATCTGCACATTTATTTAGAAAAGAGCCAGATATGGCTTAGCCAGCTATTGCTTTAGCAGTGTTATCCTGCAGACATGTTGACAAACAGAAGGAAGGCTAGTTGACATACAAACATTTTAGAGCTCCCATGAGGGAATTAATTTGAGCAGCACTAAATGATTAGGCCCCATCTCATTTACTTACCTTGTAGCAGTCAGTGGATATGAGTTAATATTAAACAAGCAATTTTATTTAGTAGAGTGCAGTACAAAACACCATTTTGCAGGCTGGCAACCGCTTCTAGAAGGGACATAGTTCGACAGTAGGATGGCAGTTACACAAGGTGAGTGGGCACACAGGGTGATTTCTAGAGCTTTGGGCCCTGCAATATTTGTAGCTCAGAGGGTAGCACTAAATCCCTTAAAATTGCATCAAATGCCTGCCATGTCAATAATGTGAACTTGTTGGGGCGGCTGCCTGTCTGCACTCCTGACAGCCTGCCTGTGGACCACAAGACGGATGTCCCTGGATTAAATATACAGTCGCTCCCAAAATATTCTGGAGATAGAATCAGCGATACGACATGATCCGTTTCCTCAGAGGAGCCTCACTAATCTCCCAGATGCTGTCCCTCTTCTCCGAAGCAACCCACTGCATATGGCAAGAAGTTATCCGGCAGATTAGAGTGCTGCTTTACAAGAGGCTCATACGGCAGCACAGACAACTCGGGAAGTGTAGGAAAAACTCAACAGGGATATCTATAATTTTTCTACTTTGTTGAACTAGATATTCATGCCTCGAGGCTGTGACAAAACGCTAACACGCCACCGTGGAATATATGCCAACACATCGGCAGGGACGGGCAAGTCTAACTAAAATAGAATGAATGGTGTCAAATACAGGGAAATACTGAAGGGGAACCTGTGTAAGTGGGAAGGGGAACCTGTGTAAGTGGGAAGGGGAACCTGTGTAAGTGGGAAGGGGAACCTGTGTAAGTGGGAAGGGGAACCTGTGTAAGTGGGAAGGGGAACCTGTGTAAGTGGGAAGGGGAACCTGTGTAAGTGGGAAGGGGAACCTGTGTAAGTGGGAAGGGGAACCTGTGTAAGTCCCGAAGCCTGGGCAGGATAATGATCCCAAACACATTTGGTATAAAAGTAAATGCTGCAAATGATGGAAGCAATGGAAAATATAAACAATAATAACATAAAATTTAATTCCCTTTTTATTTATAAAGCCCAGGGTTCTAGAGGTTAACAGAGATAACTAGGAAGTAGCACAAACCAGGAAGTAAAAACACAACAACCAAATCACCAGCAAAGTTTGCTTAAGGTAACCCACAGCAACTAATCAGGAAGTAGTATTCACGGTTACTATAACTAAATATATATATTTTCTTCCTGCATGAAAAATACAAGATGGCGGTTCTACTAGCCATATTGAGGGCTGAGATGTTTATTGTAGATGGGTGCATCCATTTCCAGTCCCATCTGAGCGACAGTAACTGTAAAGGCTGAAAATAGGGCAGTTTTTAAAATAGTTTTGTTTGTTAAAAGGCAATCATATGCATCTGGAAATGAAACAAAAAAATACAGGTATCTGACCCCTTTATCCAGAAACCCATTATCCAGAAAGTTCCAAATTACGGAAAGGTAATCTCCCATAGACTCCATTTTAATCAAATAATTCCTTTTTCTCTGTAATAAAACAGTACCTTGTACTTGATCCCAACTAAGATATAATTACCCCTTATTGGGGCAGAACAGCCCTATTGGGTTTATTTAATGGTTAAATGATTCCCTTTTCTCTGTAATAATAAAACAGTACCTGTACTTGATCCCAACTAAGATATAATTACCCCTTATTGGGGGCAGAACAGCCCTATTGGGTTTATTTAATGGTTAAATGATTCCCTTTTCTCTGTAATAATAAAACAGTACCTTGTTCTTGATCCCAACTAAGATGTAATTACCCCTTATTGGGGGCAGAACAGCCCTATTGGGTTTATTTAATGGTTAAATGATTCCCTTTTCTCTGTAATAATAAAACAGTACCTTGTTCTTAATCCCAACTAAGATGTAATTACCCCTTATCGGAGCCAAAACAATCGTATTGGGTTTAATTACTGTTTAAATATTTTTTTTAGCAGACATAAGGTGGCCATACACGCACCGATATTATCGTACGAAACCTCGTTTCGTACGATAATCGGTGCGTGTATGGTATGTCGGTGAGTCGACCGATATCGCAGGAAGCTGCTGATATCGGCCGACTCGCCGATCGGCCAGGTTAGAAAATTTTGATCGGGCGCCATAGAAGGCGCCTGACCAAAATTCTCCCTTCAGAGCTGAATCGGCAGAAGGAGGTAGAAATCCTATTGTTTCTACCTCCTTACCTGCCGATTCAGCCCTGAATGGTGTGTGGCGGATCTGACGATGTTTCGTGCGACCGATGGTCGTACGAAACATCGTCGGATCGCCACGTGTATGGCCAGCTTTAAGGTAGGAGATTCGAATTATGGAAAGAGCCCTTATCTGGAAAACCCCAGGTCCTGAGCATTCAGGATAACAGGTCCCATACCTGTACAAGACGAGAAAGTATAATGCATATACAATAAATGTAGCCTACTGGTACTATGATTTGTTCCAGAGACCACACAATAACATGGGATTTTCTCAGAGCGCAGAGTGGCTCAGCCATTTTGACAGCTGCACCGGAGATATTGATTGGTCTGTTTGTGCTCACATAAGGAGATCCTGACAAACCGCACTACTGCGAGACCTCCGTACTGACTTATTTCGCCCCGATATCGTTTCCGAAACATCCATCACCGGAACACCCCAAGGAGAGCAAGACTTAAAGGGAATATTTTACATAACTGGAACATCTGTTTCTTCTGTTAGGAAAAGTTTACCTTGGCAGGAGTTTTATTGCAGGTCTCTGGTTTTTTGAAAATCGTGCTATAAATTTCTGGCCTGCGAGAATGATAGATTCCCTGCAGCAACAGGCTAAATTAAAGCTGGAGAGAAAAAGTCGCCACATTAGAGGGTTTTAAAGCAGGGCTGGAACTCAATTAAGACAAATAACCGTTGTGTGTGTCATTTACAAGTAACCAGGTTAAGGGGGGGGGGGGGGGGGGGGGTTAGCATCCCGTGACTTTAAGACATCACGGAATGGATTATGAAGACAGACTTTGCCCATTAGTTGGAGGCTGCCCTAGGCAGTTCCAGCACGTCCCCCCTCTCACCCAAATCCAGGAATCAGAAACAGCCCCCAACAGTTATTCTGGCATGTTGTCATGTGACCAACCAAATCAATTATCTTCCATTTAGGGCAGAAAGACTGACAAGCCCAGGTTGAGCACAGTCATGTGACAGAGACTGTCTGCAACCGCAGCTGTGAGGGTCAGCTAGTCTGACCCCTCCCAGATCAGCTGTTTGGTAGGGTCCTTCAGGCTGACTACAGCAGCTCCAAATGAATTACAAGGCCTCCTTTCATAGGCACAACTGCTGTTTTTACAGCCGCAGTACAGACCTATTCAATATGCTTTTGACTTGATACCTATACAGGAAGGGAAAGTGGCTAGGCCTTCAACAATAAAACAATATATTCTTAATTAAAAGTGAAAAAATATAATGGAGTAGTCTTTAATCAGTGTACAGGGTCTAGTAACCTATAGCAACCAATTTGTAGGTACCCATTATGGGTCACCTGTACAATATGAAGCAAATATACCTGATTGGTTACATGCCTACTTACCAAATCTGCACATTTTTTTATTACATTAACCCATGAATACCAGGTTACTGAAACTATAGGGTAAAGGATAAAAGGTATAGGGTAAAGGTTACCAGTTCTGAAATTATGGGGCGGCCAAGGGGTCCAAACCTTTGAATGGGTGAGATACAGCAATTTTTTTCCTAAGTGCAGAACCTTGCTATGTGCTTAGCTGGGCACCTTTAACATTGCCAAAAATATATAAAATATATATATAGAACAACATATTTAGAGCCCAAGATATATAGGTTCTATATATAAAGAAATGAAAGGACAAAGCCAGAAGGAAATCAGTTGCAGAAGAGCTTTGTGCCCACTCGCAGGCAATAAGGAGACACTGCATCTGCAACAAACGCTTCAACAGTGCAACATTACGAGGTGATTAGCTTGTCAAACCGCTCCTGATCGCGCAGTCCCATTTAGCGTAGGAGGACCAATTTAGACTCAGCGCCTGGTAAAGCAACACCAAGGCTCCTTGCGCTTATGTAACAGTGTTGTGTAACATTCCAAAATATCTCCGAGACCTTTACTGAGACAATCAACTGTTACACTACAATTGGATCAGTCGCAACCAATGGGCTTCTTGTAATGGAAATGCTGCTGCTTCTCAGTCTTGAAAACACATTCACTATTTTTATACTATGGGGGTGCTATGATACAGCAGTGCTGTATAGGTTAGTTACACCACTGTCAGTAATTCTCCCTAGGGCCAAACGATCAGATTAGAACAATATCGCCATTTTAGGTGGGTATATCAGGGTAAAGATCTGTTTGTTTGGCGAGCTCACTAAACCAGTGGGTGTATGGCCCCCTTAACTAAACGGAACTCAGAACCCAGAAAGATGGTGCCCAGGTTGGAATAGAACTCTGAACGCCAAGCACCTTTTTGTATTAAGAAGCAAACAAAAAAGGGGTTTGACTAGGATTTCCCCATTAATATACGCCCATACTTGCCTCATTACAGATGGCGATCCAGCCACAAGATGCCCCAGACTCTTAACCTTAGAGAATAAGAGCCGGCAGGCACTGTACAGCCCATAGAGCTTGATGTGCGGCCCCGGAGGATCAAACACAACAAGCAGATATTGCAGCCTGTAGTGCATCAAAGTGCCGCGCCAATCCACTGAACAAGGTGTTTTAAAGGCTAAAGCGAATCACGTACAAAGAGAAAACACTGCTTTGCGTGATTGAATAAAAGGCTTGCTGCCGACATAAATAAATCTAAAGAGCTGGCACTGCCAAAAGCCAACAGAACAAACTCATGTACAAAATACCATTTTTATGTATGATATAGGGATGCCGACCACCAGAAAATGCTAAGAAACGGGTCACTTTTCACGATATAAATGACAAGTTTATTTACGTTTTCCCCCAGAACATATAGTTCACCCATGCGGCTGCCCCTAATTAAGGGAAGGGGGGGTGGCTGTAATAAGGCAATTGCCTGCTAGACTATCCTGTGCCTAATTTCAATGCATCTAGTCTAACAAACAACCCAGAATGGCTATTGTTATTAACATCAGGCCCCAATCAAGCCACATTATGCTGCAAATCAAGGTAAAGTGAACTGTCCCTGCAATTAGGCCGCTACCCTGGCACCGGTTTATCATTTCTGAACATCTCCGCAGATCCTCAAGCAGTGTAATGAAAAACCATTTGCATCTCATTTCCCTGAACCCCCCCTCCTTCCCATGCCCTACTATCTCTGAATAATATACTGGGCCAGTCCCCTCCCTCATAAATACTGTCAGAAAATGGCAGGCTGTTAAACTTGGCACCCGTGCGATAAAGAACGGCTCGCTTCCTGCACGCTCACGGGCTGCCAGCAACCTCTTGAATTAGATAACTGAAGATATATTTATCTGCCTGCTAAAATACCGCGTGCGGCCGGCTGCTAAACATCGTATGATAGGATGCCCTGCTCCTAGCACGGAGGAAGAGGATATTATT
Source organism: Xenopus tropicalis (assembly GCF_000004195.4). Lineage (NCBI taxonomy): Eukaryota > Metazoa > Chordata > Amphibia > Anura > Pipidae > Xenopus > Xenopus tropicalis. Next base: position 137,226,608 of record NC_030682.2, read on the forward strand.
TACTATATGACTGCTACACCTCGCACCAAAATCTATGACATATACATTACAATGATAGAATTATGAATACATTTGATATTGCATTTGATCGTGCAGCTATAGGCTGTATAGTGATGCGTTGGTTGAGCCCACGGGACCCTATTGGTTTACCCTTAGGCCAGGCAGGTTAGGTTTGAAATTTGGGCAACCATTGCAGTTTCAGATTGGGTGTGGGTCAGGCTGGGGAAGTCTATTCCTCTGCTCTGGATGTTTCCCTGTCTTGGAACCTAAGGTGCGTGCAGAAGTAGCGGAAAGGTGTGGGTCCTACACTTTTTGCATGTTAGGGTTGGGTGCATGGGTTTTTTCCTGGCCCGTCCATCACTACTGTTGAAAGCCTGGAAGACATTCCATTGAGTCATGATCCAGAAGCTGCATTATAATTGGCTGCTTGCAAAAATAAACCTTCTTGCAATAGAACTTATTAGGGCTTTGTATATTATGGCTGTATCAGATCCCCTTGGAGGTCCAACCGTGTGCCCCCATTAGCTCATAACAAGGTTACCAATACGGTATAAGAAAACATAATTCCAAGAATATCTTGGAGAGCCCAAGTGTTCAACCCAAATCTCACCCTAGTTGACCTTTAGGTCGGGCTCCCATGTGTATTTAGAAGAGGTAAGCCTTCTATGGCATAAGGGCTACAACTCCAGCTGCCCAGTTTGCTAAACATTGGCTTTGGGCAAAAAGGTTCCACTGGCTAAGTACCATTTAATTCAACAGCTGACTTACGAGATCTTCAACCTGTAGTCCTTGAGCAGCTTTCAGAACTCAGGAATACTCAGCTGGTTTAACCCTGATAAACACATGTTCAAACAAAAAATAAATGAATACATGCCAGCAGGGAGACAGAGCAGCCCTGTGTCTCGTACAGTAATCGCACCTAGGGGCCTAATCAGGGGCCTAGAATTTGTTTTCCTGCCATGCACAAAGGGCCCTCATTATGCAACTGTTATTGCAAGGCTAAAATGCACATTTCCTTCACCGCTGCCCTTTCTACAGTCTCTCCTTGCCATAAGGAGTCAGCCATCTAAAGCCACATTGTCTCACATCTCAGGAAAAACATCTCATGAAAGAGCCGGTGTCAGGCCCCTCAGCCTCAATAATATCTCTAGAGATAGCCGCGCGGGTATATAAGGTTCTTTTCTCTTCATGATTGGGGGAAACTGGTGATTAAAGGCACTCTAAACTAATTTCATCAATTGCAGCTCAATCTGGAGCAGTAGCTTAGAGAGTATATCGTTTCTACTCCTTCCATTCACTGACAGACAAGTATGTGGCTCATGTGAACTTCATCTGTGCCCCGAGGCTCATTAAGGCTCGCTACACACAGCGCCGGCTGTCAGACGATGCTGGGACTCGTAGTTTCAGTACAGCAGAGAGCAGTCAGAGTGAGCTATTGACCCTATTAAAAGGGTTTATTTTCCTTTTTCTATTGTACTCAACACTGTACAGTTATTCATTGACAGCAATCCATCGCCATGTTGAGCATGCAATCTAATATCGGGGTTGGAAGAGATGAGACAGGGCCCCTGAGCCCAGTAAGCTAAAGGCACACTAGCCTCAAACACTGTGCCAAGTATAGGAAAAGAAACATACTGGGGATAGGTGCCTAGAACAGGACAAAGGTCCCACGAACAGGGCATGGAATATGATACACAGGTGCCAAGTATATGCCATGGAATATGACAGACATAGGTGCCTAGTAGAGGTATAGGACCCCTTATCTGAAAACCCGTTATCCAGAAAGTTCATAATCACAGAAAGGCCATCTCCCACAGACTCCATTTTAGTCAAACTATTCATTTTTAAAAATGATTTCCCTTTTCTCTGTAATAATAATACTACAGTTCCTTGTACTTGATACCAACTAACATAAGTGATCTGCATTGGAGCCAAAAAATAGTACTATTGGGTTTAATTACTTTTTAATAGACAAGGCATGGAGATTCAAATTATGGAAGAGCCCCTTATCCGAGTATTCTGGATAACAGGTCCCATACCTGTACCAGGGAAAAAAAAAAAAATGATTGGCCAAAGGTGCCCTGGCCAAGCCTTCAGCACCCCTGGAGAATTCCTTGAACATGTGGGAGGGGTAGGTAGGTGTAGTTTGGAGACCTGCGTGTTGGAGTCACCCTGTTCCTTTAAGTGATTACCTTTGCAAGTGTTGTGAAGCACATACTAATAGCTAATAACATCCTAATAACTAAAGCGCTAATTGCTCAAGTATCTGCGTAATTTCAATAACATTTCACTTAATGTGACTGCCAAAGCTCTCACGGATTGAGCCTCTCACGCTCTTCCATAGGTGACATGGGCTTGTTCCCACTCCTCTCCGCACATTCCCAGCACATCATTAGCAAATTTGTTGCCGAGCTAGAGAACACATGGCAACCTGGCAGGAAGCCTTCACGCACAAACCTGTGTATCACAGCAACATAAAGACATATGGCTACGTAGAAGATGCAGGCAGTGAAAGACCCAAAACGATGACAGGGAGGGAAGATCCCGCTTCTCGATTTGCATTGTAAAAGCATATGCGCAGCGCAGAAATGAACATAATCCTGGAGGAAACAGAGACGCTGAATGGAGACATTTCAAGGTAAACGGATATGGCTAGCTGGAGCTAGATTTGGCCCAGTTGGACAGTCCAACAGTATATGTATTTCAGGGGCACTGTTGCTTCTTTGTATTTAAAGTCATAAGATACATGGAAAAGAAGCAGCAATAGGGATTTAAATAATCCACGTTTTCTAATTCAGTCAAATATAGAATGCAATTTTAACCTAATTTGAAGAAATTTTCCCCCAAACGGCATCATCTGATAAAATAAGGCAAACTGACTTGTCTGGTTCTTTGAAGTCATGGTTCATGGGTTGTTTTGACCACCACTGTCCTCTGAAAGTTTGCATAAACAAGCTCATGTGTAAAACCCTACCTTAGCTAAATAAACCATTTTCATGAAGATATACTTTTATTTTTTAGCAGTGCTATTGAGTGATCCTGAATAGAAAACTGCCATTTTAAGTACTAAGGGCCGACCCTTGGGATCATACGATTCACGGTGCACACAAACACACCAAGGCACACATACATGCTAGGCCCCATCTGCCAATGAATGGACAGAGTTCTGCATTTTACTCCCACACTACTTCCTGTTACAGTTAGAGCTGCATCACTTCCTGTCAGCTGATCTCTGAGGGAGCACACAGCCCATCACTAAATGGTGGATCAGGGGAAAGGCTGTAAAAGGGCAATATTTACGGATATATATATTCCAGTTTGATAAGATTCTTTGATAGGCCACATAATGATATAAACTATCTGTTGGTTAAGTATTTATTCTTGGGGTATAATTTTCCTTTAAGATTTCAAAATTGGACCAGCCGAGCACTAAAATATTCAATAGAATTCAAATCCTGCTGCTAGTTCAGCCTATTCTGCTACATTCCAAATGACCGACCGAAGGTTAGTATCCGGAAAAGGCAATGGAACTAATCCCTAATGTTCATCTACTGCAAAACACATTCCGCTTCCTTCAGCCTAATCAATTAAAATATTGATTGCCCAATGATCACCATACTAATTTCCCCAGTGAAAATGTGCGTTTGCCCAATATATCTATAGCCTTCAGAATCTTTGGTGGCCACACTACAACAACTATTATCAATAGCATCCAAAGCAAGTGAAAGTCTATTAGATCTCAAGGCAAAAGAGCCCTTTACAGTCTTGTAAACATGGCTTCATCTTTTTAGGGAAAAGAACAAAAATGGCGTTAACTAAAATGATATACCAAAAGGCAGCTATAGCTGAAGCCAATATCCTTGTGGGCCCCACAGGGAGAAACAGATGGGTGATTTTCCAATAACCTAGATTGGTGTGAGAGCACTTAGGAGATTTGATGAAGAAATTGCAGAAACGTGAACAGTATGGGAAGAGGCTCGTTTCACGGAAAAGTCTTCAATAAAATCGACAGACGTGTCTCTTTAGATCCAGGCTAATGATTTTATGGCCCCTATGAAACCCCCAAGTCTATATTTAAGCATTTGACACCATGACCCAGGTTAGAACCCCACTCGTTCTGAGCGCGGCATAGGTTTTATATGGAAACAGGGAATTCCTTCTAATAAAGGCATGAAATTGATATTGGCACCTGTCTGGCTTTACCCATCTTCCCTGAGTCTTTTCCCATTTGAAAACCTGTGCGTTTTATAATAAGAAGTGTTGGCAGTGCAACCAAGCCCCTCTATAAAAGGCCAATGCTACCACCCAGTGTTGGATTGCCTGCCAGAGCACCAGGGGGATCTCCAAACAGGCCAAAGCCTGTTCCTCTCATATTTCCACTTATTTTTGTGCGCCCTGGATGCCAGGATTACTTGTGGGCGTTAGTAGGCCTAGTATGACCCTGCGACCATCTAACAATGTAATTTATGCCCCCCATTTCAATATGTTTTTATATCCCATTATGTAGATTGGGAATCCTTTTACATTAGGAAGGGTGTGTCCAGAGCGGCAGAGCACAATGGCATTTCCTGAAAGGCTGAAGCTGCTAGTGGATTCCAAAATACATTCAAAGAAACCGGCAAATCAAATTAGAGAAACTTATATATTAACCGTCGATATTTTAATTAAACAAATACAAACGTTCTTTCTGAGCTTCAGCTCCCCAAATCCCTCTTCGGCTTTTGGAATTTGTTAAAGAGACATGGATCTGCGATGAGCTTATCAGACGACATGTAGCCAAATAAAACGTTATCGGTGAATCCAATCCCAGAGATTGTCCTGCCACTTACAAGTGACTAAACTATAGGGTGCCGTGACACACTGAAACTACTTGCACATAAATTACACTACCTTTGCCCATGCTAACGAGCCTGTCAAGCGAGCGCCTGATTTACTGGGCCGCTTTAATGGAAAAGCTTTATTTCCCTGACACCCGGGCATTAAAAGGACCGATAATTCCATCACAGCAAACGTTTCCTCTTCTCGCCTTTTAAAAAAAAAAAAGGGATTGGTGCATTTGCAGGTCACAGTAATTGGGACGTGGGCCCCCAGAGGCCAGCCTGGTAATGCGCAAGCTCACAAATATGCTGCTCACTTGTATCTATTGTGTCTCCAGTCATTTAGCAAAGCAATTACCTCTGTTCAAGCATTGCAGCCCTCCTAGAATATGCAATGGAATGTGACAATACAGGATAAAGCATTTCGCTTGCTACAATACATGCCATAAGGTTCTCCCACCGGCAGGGGCCACCCCAGGCATTAAGTGGTTAACTACTACTACTACTACTATCATCATCAAGGCCACAGAACTTATTGCCTGAACAGGAATTTCATTTTTCAACGTGAGGAGGGAGCTGCCATACTACTAAGCATTTTCTTAAAACAATTTGCGGTGGCCGGACTAGCCTCAACGTAAGCTGCGGCCATAAAGCTCACTCCTGTGATGGGCAGGAGTGAAGAACAGAGCTAGAGAGACTAAATAAAGGGAGGACAAAAGGAGCGTGTAAAACTGCTTTTCCCAGCATGCCACAATGCAATTTTACATTAGAAAACAGATAGAGAGGGCCTTATATGTAGAAGGGCAATATTTACCTATATACAAAGTTATTTGATAGTTAATTCATTGCTAAGAATAGCAGTTAGCAAAACAAAAAAAATGTTAGGTCTATAAAAATTGTCCATACTGTCATTTATTTTTCCTTAAGGGGGGGGGCACATATAGGTACAACATATGGCACCCCTGCTATATAGATATTAAATATTTGCAAGGCCCTGACCCATACAATTGTAAGCCCAGCACATGCTTTAAAAGGCTATTTAGAGCAACCTAGGAGTTGTTTAGCCGGTATAAAAGCATTTCTCCCCTGGCCCGGGGGGGTTTATGGTGGCTTCTGATATATATAATATATATTCTATATTAAGAGACTGGTTGAACAGGCACGTTGGAATAAAGACAGGGGTTTAGTTATAATTTTAAAAGCGCAAAAGGTTAAACATTTGTTGATACGTAATGAAAGAAAAGTTATTTTGCTCTGAAATACATTGATTTTAGCAACAAGCAAAATTTAAAGCATGGAGGATGGAGCGATCCTGTAGAGGGGAGGCTGTAACTTGCTATGGCAAGATGAGAAATGGGAAATGAACTTGCTAACCCCCCCCCCCCCCCCCCCACCCATGTTGCAGACAAGCAGAAAATGACTTCATATACTTTATACTGTCAGTACAGTCTGGGACTATGGGCACTTACATGTATAAACACAGCTCACACCTATAATTCCTTTAGCACCTGAATAAATATGCTGAGCCTGCTAATAAATCCCACAATAAGAAAGGCTTAATGCAGCCCTTGACCACCCAATCTGCAAACAACCCGCCACATACTTATTTGCCTGCTCTTTTCACTGGTGGGTCCTTCTTATTTCTCATACTGAATCACCCACTACTGTAAGGAAGGAACTAGCAGACACCGGCTTTGGGCCTGTATTGGCCAGTTAGCTCTCCCACCTGATCAGTTGGTTAAGGTATTTCTTCATGTAGCTGCTGGTCATCAAATCCTTTCCAACATCACCTATGCATACCTTTCTCAAGAGCAACCCAGAGCACAACGAGCATGTGCAGTGTCACCGGCTTGCAAAAGATAGCCTAACAAGATCCAAGATGGAGACAATTCTGAAAGTATTAATCATTACTGGTATAGGGCTGCTGAACCTCTGGGCCGGTACAGGGAATTCAGTATATAAAATACAGCATTTCTAGCCTATTTTTAAGTTCTCCCTTAAGCATGGAAATAACAAGCCTCACATAAGTCAAATATCTTGTCAAGTCTTTCCGGAAGGAAAAGCGCTTGTAAACCAGTGGACCTTGTAACTCAAGTGACCCAAGTGTTGGGTCAGAAGCAAAAAAAGAAGAATACACAACACAAAGCCAGGCACAAGGCGGAGTAACAAGGCGCATGTAAAGCAGGCTCTTAAAATTGCACATAAACCATGGCACCGGGACTGCGCAATTCTGTCTACTATTAAATGAGAGCGTTATTTTACGAGCCTCTGAGGAAACATAACGTCCCCCAAATCATTAGGCTTTGTGAATGAATGGGATGTGAGCCAGTGACATATGTATGATAAGCCTGCCATCAGCAAAAATATATATACATCTCAGGGAAACCATTTGTTAACACTGAAAAATGGAAATGCAACTCGCTATAAATAGGATTTTGCTGCGGCCTAAAGTTTATTTACGGAGGAAAAAAAAAAGGGAGGGAACTGTCACTGTTCAGCCAGAAATCATTTGCAGGGAATTATTCAAATATATTTTCTTCTGGCTGAAATATTGGTACAATAAAATGTAGGACAGGATCACCCCCATGGAAACTAATGGAGCATCTATTGCTAGAGACACAATATGTACTTAATAGAACCACCAATGACCACGACCATTCTATCCAAAAGTGGGTTGGGGGGGTTGTGCGGATCTTATGTATATTTCATATACATATTTTAATCTTTTTTTGCCCTCACCCACTTTTGATGATGCCGCGTCTGGTTTGCAGCAACAGCACTTCCAGTTTAATGGTGGTCAGCGGGCTGCAGATTGGGTTATGGGTAAGGTGCAATTGGTTTAAACCAATAGCACCTTTCCCAATCTAATATGGTTGAAGTGGGTTACTAGACCGGGTACTCATTTATTACATTGTAAAGCTGCGGGATGACTATATGGCTGGAATGATTATATCTTATATATATTATATATTATTGATGACATCACTGTATTTTCCCAAAAGGCAGGAAAAGCCCTTTGGGTAAATTAGCCCATTAGACAGTTCTAATTGATCTTTACTTTGTCTTGTTTGGGAGAAAAGGACCTTTGAGAACAGAAGTTGGGTAAAAAAAAAAAAATTCCCTGGCTGCCTTTTAAATTTAAGGACAACTAAAATGGCCACTTACGAAAACAAAAAACTTAATTAAAATAATTATTAGATGCTGGGAGGCATTACTTACATAGCTCGGATGACAGATTGTCAGGACTTGGCATCTCTCTCATCAGTCACACTGATTAATATGTGGATTAAATCGCTATGTCCAGCCTGCCAGTGAAATATGTGCACTGCAGATAGACATCAATGCGGGCCTGATTAGTGCTTCGTCGGCATAAGATGGTAGATATCGGACGGAAGCCAAAGGTCAAAGCCACTGTCTATCCCATAAAAATCCAGTAAAGGGGAAGTAAAGCTTTAAAAAAAAAAAAAGTGGCAGTGAGAAATGCTGCACATTATGTTTTGGGCTTCTGTACCAGCCCAAGGCACCCACAGCCCTTTAGCAGGGAAAATCTGTGCCCCCAAAGATGCACCAGTAGCCATTTTCTTTTCTGCCGATTCCCTGTATATACTCTGGCAGTTACCTGAGCTTAGGGACCCACTCAAAGTTCATTTATGTATTAACGTAAAAGTCACGTTAGACAGCAGCTCAAAAGCCAGAGCGTTCAGCACCAGAATTTAATAATCAGCCCTGTAGCATCAGCTTTAAATGACAAACAAACAACAATTTCTGCTTGATGACTTCGAGCGACCCCTAAGCTTAGCTCTCAACAGACCAGAGCACACAGAGCATGTGCAATGCCACTGACTCCTAACAAAAGCCAAGATGTGGGAGCTGCTGGGGACAACTTTGAAGTCCTGGTTATTGGGCTGCTGAACCTTACGGCTGATACAGTAAGTTCTGTATATAAAATACAGCATTCCTAACCATATCCATTTTTAGTTCTTCTTTAAATAATACAGAGGGGAATAGTATTCTTTGGAGCAATAAATGACCAAAAAAAACCAAGAATTCTAGTTATTCTTAGCACTACAGGACTACTGGGAAAGCAGTTTCCCTCATCCCTTTCATTTCTCGTTAGTTTATTTTGAAGCCGGGATCTTCTCTTGATTGTATTGATCTGGCCAATGTCTGAAATGTTACTGGCAAATACACAGGTGGCTAGAAGGATGGCAACCATATTGTTCAGCCGTGTGATGCCTCCTTGCTATTGATCTCTCTCCGACGCATTGTTCTATTCTCCAGGCTGCCAATTATGCGCCAGCCCTCTGCTTAATTTATATGGAGTCTTTAAGGCACTAGGAGAAAAGCCGGCATCCAGACTAAACCCACAGGACCCATAACAAGGAACCAGGGATTTCAACATATTAGAGGTGTTCTGTGTAAAATCAATAGCTGAAGCCTACACCTGATGTGCTCCGGTAGGACGGCCCTGACTTATATCTTCTTTTAAGGGCAAGTTGAGACTGAATTTCCCCTAGCGTTACACTCGGAGAAGCCTAATGGAACTTATTCTGGGTTGGTGCATGGATCCGGATGCTCTGCGGGAATGAAAGACCTTGCTGGGAGCTTTTATAAACTTTGGCTCCTCTAGACATAGAAATACAAATAATGGAGAGGGGGGGGGGCGCTATATTTTTGGAGAGCTCAGTGCTGCAAGAGTTAAGGGCCAGTACAGGCACATTCCTAATGGAGGGAAGGGGTGTATGTAGCGCTCAGGGTAACCATGGGCAGATACAATAACAGTATTCTTATTAAACAAATCAGGACTATTAAAGTGTCAGGTAGAGCACAGCGAGATGACGTATGGCTGAACAGTGCCACAGCTGAGCTGGAACCCACTCGCCTCTCCCATTTATTAAACCTGCCTACATTTATTCCCTGAGAACATCCCTCCTGCTCCTCTCAGCAGCACCCAACCCTCCAGCTCCTCTCCCCAGCACCCGCCCCTCCAGCTGGCTCGCTAGCGGCCCCCTGGCACAGAGCCAAACCTTACAGCACAAAGCTTGCTCTTGTCAAACTCTCCCACCATTAGCAAATTATTGTGTGTGCGTTTGGGGGGGTTATAGCTCCTGCCCCTCACTTTGGGGTGCCCCACTTTCAAATATTTATTTTACCAGGGATAAAGAAAGAACATACACACATTAATGGCAGAATGTAATAAAAGTTGCAGTGATTGCCCAGGTCTAGTAACCTATGGCAACCAGATGTATGCCTACATACTCGGGACCAGTAATTTCTATAGGTTACACCTTGAGCAAACTGTTCACTTTTACGGCATTACTCACTGACCCTTTTAAACCCTATTTGTTACGCTCCGCCCCGGTTACTAAAAACACTGACCTTTTCCTATAGAAAAAGGAAATGACTGATTTAAGAAAGAAAGGGGAAATAAACATTTTTCTAAATTTCAAACCTGCCTCTTTTCCCGTTATGCTAATAATCCTGCGGAATATAAATCCATGGAATTGCTAATTTTTTTGAGTGATGCTCAATTAGGCTTTTTATGGTTATTCATAAACTATAAGTACACCCACAAATCCTTACGTGCATTAGCAACAGTCAGCTTTAATGATAATTGCTAATTTTAAAACTGAATATCTAATTTAGTTTCCCTGTGCTCTGACTTTTTTTTTTTTTGTGGAAAAGACGCAATTCCTTGAGTTGCTACTTTCTTGGTAACAGAAGTTACAATATAAATGCACCGCCAAGAACATTCCTTTACAATATATAAGATTTACATTTTCAGTGGGAGCTGCCACGTGGCTTGGCACAGCCAAGGCCTATCCCATAGACAGAGGAGCAGCTGCATCTCATAATCAAACAGTTTTGCCCACCCAACAGGTATGCCAAGCAAGCAGCACGGAAGATGAGCCTTCCCATGTACTAGGCACAAACACATTTTTCAGATAAGATTGCCTTTAAGAATGTAAGGGATTTAAGGAACTCCAGAAAGCTATGCATGAAAGAATTTAACAAATAAAGGGGAAACTAGAAATCAGTAGCTACAAGTACATTCCCAGCAACTGTGGCTAAAGGCAGTATTGGTAAACCAATATGCATACTCCTGGGTCTTCTACATAAATTTATTTTTAAATATACAATGGAATGGGCAGACTCCAGGACTTGTTAAATCTGTCTTTATGTGAAGCATTTTATATACAGAACTAAAGGTGCCCATACACCTTAACATCCGCTTGCTCTGGGATGTCGGCAAGCGAGCGGATCTTCTCCAGATACCCCCCACCTACGGATGGGCGATATCGGGAGAATCCAGGCTAATATGGGGTCAAACAATCGAATTATTATGGCGGGTATAGGCAAAGTTGGTACGGGGACCGCATCGAGATCTGCCAGATTTCAGCCCAGATATCTGTCAGGCAGGCCCGTCGGTAGTGCCCATACACGGGCCAATTAGCTGCCGAATCAGTCTAAAGGACCAATATCGGCAGCTAGAATCGGCCCGTGTATGGGGACCTTAACTGTACCAGCCCAGAGGTTCAGCAGCCCTATACCAGTAATGACCCAGGCCTTCAAAGATGTCCCCAGCAGCTCTCCATCTTGGCTCTCCTGAGGCCATCTTCTGTGTGCTCTGGGCTGCTGTTGAGTTGATGCCTAGGTGCTTAGGATATAGGTCTTAATGTGCAAAAACAAAAAAACTAGTTTTTATTCAACATTCTGGCCCAAACCTCATGCACATACCGGCACGCTTGTAGGGTAATTAAGGGAGAACCTACAGCGTATGCAGACGAGTTCCCCTTCCACTTCTATTAAATAAACAATAAAAGTCTGTGCAGTAGTTTATTGCATACAAAGAAGATTCCACCACTGCCTGTCCGTTTCTTCCATTACCTACAATGGAAACTAATCTCAAAGTGGCTATAAATCAGTTGTGCCCGTCTGCGATTCAGGGGAAACTGGAAAATCCATAAAGGGTTGTATTTTTATTTCTAATCTCTCCATGCGGATCCTTTCCTGTTTATCGGTCATTCAAATTGCAATGTATACGGAAGGTTACGTCATTGGAAACCACTGCAAAATGTAAGCGACGACCATTTGCAAATGTTCTAAGGTTCAAGTTGGGGCAAATAGGGGCAGCTGCCCCAGGCCTCACACTGGAGATGTTAGGAGGGGGCCCTGCACTGTCAGCCAAGGTGCAGGCACACGGAGCGGATTTCAGCAGCAAAAAGGGTGAATATTTATTTTCACTCAATGTGCTTGAACCCAGGTGATAGGTGCGGATTCTCAGCTTGCCTTTATCCGCAGGCAAAGAATCAGTATTAATTTGAAAATAATTAGCAGAAATCTAAACTCCCTAAATGAATTTTATCTGCTGGTAGAATGTTGAGGGCAAAGACACACGGGGCGATTAGTCGGCGCGGCTTCTGCGACTTTTCGAAAAAGTCACGGCGATAATTCCCGCAACGAATTGTCGTAGCGATGCTCATAATCCTCTATGGCTAAAAGTCCCAGCAACTTGCTTAGCTAAAAGTCACAGCGACTAATCGCCCCCGTGTGTCTTCACCCTGAGAGTTGCAGTTTAATGACTGGACAAGTTAAACATATGTCATGTGATCTTATTAAACAACATAGGAAATGTATTTTGGTGGTGACTGGGCCTCATTAACAGCCATGGCTATGTCTCTGCAGCTTGTCCTAGGCACATAATAGGGAAGTACAACGTTTATATCGAGGCTATAAAAAAAAATGATGCTAAAGCTAAGGTGCCCAGAAAATCCCCAAGGGCATTAACCCTGTATATAACAGGAAAGAGAGCAGGGACATATGCACGCAGCAGCTGCGCCAGCGCGGGGACAGATCATTTCTCCCATCAATAATGAAGGCAGGCACATTGCTGCGCTCTGCAGATCTGCAGCACCTGTTGTTTCAGGTAGCGGGAAATGTTTAATGAAGATAAAGTGATTGATATTGTTGCATATTTAATCTATTACTATTATTACCCCACTTATGTGCGGCTGAACCTTCCCCAGCTGCAGCTGCCCAAGTATGATATTAGCCAGCCAATTACCTGGGATTAGAATGTTCCTTTCGACATTAAACTCCCTATCGACTAATCCAAGGGAAGGCAAGGCTGGCTAACCGACGCTGCCAACACTGCTTAATAAACCACTTAAATTCCACATAATCCATACAATGTGAAATGGAAAGTTTACTTAATTAAATGCTATTTTTTTTTTTTTTTTGTTATAGACAGAAAGCTACAGATTTTTTGGCTCCATTCTATTCCCACTTGTCCATAGGGCATTTAAAGGGGAACCAAAGCCCATCAGATCTAGCAGCTCTCGCCTACTCCTAAGATTCCATTTCTCAATAATGAGTAAATACCAAAAGATTCCGGAATTGCTGCATCTTAGAGGAATGATATTTAACATTCTGCCTCCCCACTAGACAATGACTAACAGACCGTATGTGACTATGTCTATTGCACCACCGATCCCCTCTGCTTGGGCGGAAGGCAAAGTCTGATTAAATCGACATAATTCTCACATATAATTTAATATGGTAACAAGCCCTGCTGAGAAATGCTGTTTCATTTGAATTCCATGGAATGCCCATATGTTTGCTCAACAGCAAGTTTAGTGCTCAGTTTGTGCGAGCGGACAGCAGGATATTACTGAAATGTAGGCATGGAGATTTCCAATTTCAGCTCCTCTTGAGAACTCAGATTCCGGGTCAACAGGCAGGCAGCAAAATGTTTGGAATCACCCCTACACTGACTTGAAATGGTCATCTTCTGGGCCTGCAGCACACGTGGGTCAGAAGATTATTAACCAATGCAATAGTGAACCAGTAGGGTCCAGGCAATTACCATTCAAGTCAACGGAGCGGTGGGGGAACCAGCAGGGCCCAGGCAGTGAATCTGTAGGTTCTGCTGAGCTACAAATTGTGTGAGCAGAAAAACATTGTGGATTGGACTGTGTGGCATTGCTATAAGAAAGCAGACCTTGCATTTACCATTTATAAACAAACAAATTTGCACCTAGGCAGTAACCCATGACAACCAATCAGATGTTTGCTTTCATTGTTCTACCAGCATTAACAAGCCAACGTGGTCTCCAACCAGACAGAAAAATCAAAACCTGCCCAATGGACATCCAGCTGATTTTTTTAGCCAGTATGTGCAGGCCACCCAGATACACATGGGTCGGGTGGACCCCGGCACATCACTTGAGTGGTACATGGGTGGGTTCAGGTTGGGCTCTTAAAGCTTGCTCTCCCCGCCCACAACCTAACACGGTCAAGTTGCCTCTTTCGGCTTCTGAATGTATAGGCGCACGCTTGCCACACCCCACCCTTTTTGTGACACCATTGTAGGGCAGTTCGGGCATGGGTCTATAAATACAGGGCAGAAGCCAGGTTGGGTATGGTTCAGGTGGGGATTGGGCGGGTTAGAGTTGGCTTCAGGTTGAGTTTTCTCAGCCAGATTTCGGCCTGTTGGGGGGCCCAATACACAGCAAATAAGCTGCCAAATCGGTCTAAAGGACTAATTCACAGCTTTAACACCCCTGTGTATGGCCATATTTAGAAATTATTCCTGAGTTTTTAAGACAGTTCCCCTCTAAATATTAGTTCCTGCGCTCCCATGTAGGATCTCCCTGCTTTAGTTCATGATGAAGAGAAACCACCAGACTTTGTTGCTGGCAGTGAAGAGTTACTTTATTTGGAGATTACCAAATGGAGAGAAGCATTTGAGGTCTCGTTGGTGCGTCACCAAGCTGACAGGCCGAGTGCAGGCACGTACCTGCCCAGAGCGGAGAACAGGTATTTTAATCCGACGCACACTTCTCCGCTGCCAGCCTGTGAGATTGGTATGGGCATGCTGGAAATTCGGGCATGACTGGCAAGAATTAATAATGCCAAATGACTTTAGGGTCCTGGGGGCAAGAACTGTCAGTGCTTAGAGATTTAGAAGCAATATTCAGGTCCAACATGCACCAGCCGAGCTCTAACAGACACACTGCTTCATACTTAATGTTTGTTAGCTGTAAGGATCCCTTATTCGGAAATCACCCAGTCCCAGCATCCAGAAAACAGATCCCATACTCGCAACACAATTCCATGAGCCTGTAGAAACTGAATATAATGCTATAACGGTTTGTCTCCCACAAAGGGTTAGGTTAATTATCAATGTGGTAATCTTGCAAGAATAGATATCCTGATCAAGTCAGAAAAGCCACAACTGAAAAACGGAAATGGAGAGTAATAGTGCGGGGGCTGCTACATATCTCTGGTTATCAGTTACACTCACTACACCACTCCCTTCATGGAATGAGTCACTTGATGCCTGCAGTGGATTTCTGTGTCAATATCCTTCCGAAATAGGCCTTTTTCCCACGTTTCGGTGCTTAAACGAGAGGGAAAGGTAAAAACTCAGTAAACTTTATGAGAAAGGTCTATGTAAATACAGCCATAAGCACTTACAGTAATGCTGCACTGAGTTCTCTATCAAAAGAAACAGGATTTGTTTTCCTGTGGCAGAGATACAAAGTTTTCTCCTGCTCCCCCCTCCCTCCAGAATGCTAACAACTCCCTCCCCCCTCTTAGGAATGTGGATCTGAGCCAATCAGCAGGAAGCTTCCTCATAGTTTTACAAACTGAGCATGTACACTGGTCTTGGGGCAGGAGTGAGGCATTATGGGAACTTTCTTTACACAGCTCAGCGTTTTTTTTTTTTATTTCCTATGAGGCTTCTGATAATCCGAACGGGAGAAATATGGGGAGACTTAAGGGCACTATTGAGAGAACTGAAGGTATGCCTGCAGCTTGAGATTAACTCTTTATAAGCCTACGGCTACATCCGTAACAACTTGTAAAGTATTTCTGTGCCCATTAGGACCAAGTTTATCCATGGCCCTCAATTACCTCCATCAGCCAAGACTCCAGCTCCCTTCCGCTACATGCTTTCAGGTTCTTTAATGAAAAGGATTAAGGTCAGAACAATCCTTGCCTTTTGCCATTTGCAGTCTCACCTACATGATTATCTAAGCTGAACTGGTTTCTGTAGATCAGACTTTGGATGACCATGAAGCATAAACTGAAAGAAAACAGGTCACGGCACCTATGTCACTGAATTGTCTATTTGTACCCACTCCCTGGAGGGGAAAATTAGAACTAGAAAATCCCTGGCCCTTGAGTGGGCATCTGTGTTACCAGGAGAGGAATTAAAGACACCTGTAATAACTGCTTATAGAACAACAGGGATTTATTGGGCCAATGGGTTTATATAGCACCATCCAAACTGGTTATCTTAAAGGGGACCGCTCATCCACAAATAAGAAGCTTTATAATAAAAGTCCTTTACAAATGAAACCTTAATTTTTTTTTAATTAAAACTATCCCTTCCTGTTATAAATGAATAAAAAATCTGAGCTGTCAATCATATATTGCCTGCCCCGCCTCTATGCCTGCGGATAGCTCAGATTTTTAATTACAGGTATAGGACCCATTATCCAGAATGCTCGAGACCAAGGGTATTCCAGATAAGGGGTCTTTCCGTAATTTGGATCTCCATACCTTAAGTCTACTAAAAAAATCAATAAAACATTAATTAAATCCCATAGGATTGTTTTGCATCCAATAAGGATTAATTATATCTTAGTTGGGATCAATTACAAGGTACTGTTTTATTTCTACCGAGAAAAAGGAAATTAGTTTTAAAATTCTGCATTATTTGATTAAAATGAAGTCTATGGAAGACGGACTTTCTGTAATTCGGAGCTTTCTGGATAATGGGTTTCCGGATAAGGGATGCCATACCTGTACTTAAAGTTCATTCAGCACTTCCTAGATATCTACTAGTAGCCAAAAGCATACTATTTTGGGGTGATACAAAGCTTGCCTTAATAACAGTGTACACAAAATGGCAGCTACCATCTGGCTGTTACTGTAAATTCCAACACTTAAGGGAAAAAAACAATTTATAGAGTGTGAGTAAAGTTTATTTTTCTCAACTGACATGGTAGAAAAGGATTTGGAATAATTCCTGAGGGTGACAGATCCCCTTTAACCGTTACCCATGTATCAATATAACGCAACAAACTCAAGTCCAAAGGACCCACTGCCCCACCCAAGAGTGCAAACATGAAGGTCATGCCACGATTGTGCTTAAATGGCCATAAAATGTTACTGTACAAAAGGCAAATCACAACCAAAGCCTTGTGCAAATTAAAAATAGCTGACAAAATAAAGCTTTGCTACACATGCTACATTTACACCGCGCCAAATCAAAATCAGCAATTTGGGGTTTGCTCAGGAAAGAGGGAAAAGAAGACATAGTGATTACGAGTAAATCAGGCAGAATATCACAGAGAGACGGAGGCAAGTGGTTTGACAGAAAACCTTTTTATGGAAGAGGCATTAAGATCATCACAATCCCACAGTTTCTATAACACTGAGAAAAATGAATATTGAATGCACAAATGCAAGTGCTCGGCACAATAACTTGCATTTAACTACTTTTAATCCAACAGTCAGTGAAGCCACAGATGAGAACAGTTTATATCAGAAGCCAAGGGCCGTACTGTCCAACTGGGCCCATATAGCGGGCTAATTATTTACTGCACAACGTGCTCGCGGGCCGGATTATGAGAAAATGAAGAGGTCATCCAAAGAGGTCAGTGGAGCTCTTGGCCATTAAATTCTATTGAGAGGCTACTGCTCTAGTCAAAAGCAAATACTGCCTTCAGTTACTAGCCAGTCTTCTTCTATTAGTGGTGAATCACTGGGCAAAACAGGGCCCTATCGGTTATATGAGAGGTCTGACCTGTACACGTGCTGCTTAACTTGATGGCACAAGAAAAACCTAGATAATTATGATGATGATGATGATGATGATGATGATGAGGTGGGCCAATGATAAAGGTGCAGTATGGCTAATGTAGAGGCATGGTTAATGGCACGTCTTTACCTTTATTTAATGCTTTGTTCCATTATTCAATGCCATGAATTGAGTGCATCCTGTAGGACTAGCAAGACGTGCCAAGTCTATTTAACCACTATATGCTCCCAAGGAGCAGGTGTATTTATTTACAGTCCATCCAACAAAACAGAAATAATTCCTAAATAAAGGCAGGTATCAGGAGTAATAAAATATCTTATCTTAATAGATACTGTAGGTTTCGGGCAACAAAACCCTTGTGTAATATATTCTGTTTGTTCTACTGCCAAGAGCAACTAAGCGCTGTATTAGTAAGGATAAATGGCAGCATATTATGGCCTGTCTATCGCGGAACCTTGCAAAACAGGGCAGCTTGGTGACATCCAGTGCTTGATCACTGCTTGTGTTTAGCAACAAATCAGCAAAACCCTTGGGTTTTTATAGAATAATGGTTGGTGGTTAGTACCGTTACCATCTGTTGCAAAGTTACAATCAAGTTAGGTTGAAAAAATACCAAAGTACAACATGTTCAACCCCTTGAAACCAACCCCAAATGATCGTGTCTTGGCTAAAATCGAACATAGGAACCCCAGCTGTGGAGAGTCCTGTGCTCGATTCTAGCCAAGACACGATCAGCAAGGAGCTAATATGTTCTCCCTTTGTCCAAGTGGGTTTCCTCCAACAGTCTAACAACATATAATTAGGTTAACTGGCTTGTGATAAAACTGACCCCTACATGTGTGTGTAAAACGTGACAAGAAACAGATACAGGAAAAAAATAAATAAACCTTGCTCAGTAACAATCAGAGAATAGCCTCAATAATAGGGACATACGTGTTTTTTTCTAAACCCATGAACAACTCTACACACATGTACGCATACAGGTTTCCATACATAATACATAAAGATATGCATTTATTCTCTGCTAATACTGTTTAGTTGTTCCCTTTCTCCAACAGAGATAATCACACATTTCATAGCACAACTGGCAATTTACAGATTCCAGTCGTCAACAAAACTAAAGACCTTTGCACAATCTTTCTTTAGTTAAATGCAATACTCATTAACCACTAAATTATAATGCTCCTGGAAATAAAACGATCCAGGGATTTAAAGTGGCACAGAAAAACATGCTTTACGTATGCTTTTATCAAGGAGGCAAACCTAAATGTCTGGAGGGAAGTGCAAAGTGTTCTGTACTGGTATTCAACCCCTTATCTGTAAACCCATTATCCAGAAATTACTAAGGAGCTATCTTTCAGACTCTATGCTAATCAAATAATTGACATGTTAAAAAAAAAAATTTCCTTTTTCTCTGTAATAATAAAACAGTACCTGTACTTGATCCCAACTAAGATATAATTACCCCTTATTGGGGGCAGAACAGCCCTATTGGGTTTATTTAATGGTTAAATGATTCCCTTTTCTCTGTAAGAATAAAACAGTACCTGTACTTGATCCCAACTAAGATATAATTACCCCTTATTGGGGGCAGAACAGCCCTATTGGGTTTATTTAATGGTTAAATGATTCCCTTTTCTCTGTAAGAATAAAACAGTACCTGTACTTGATCCCAACTAAGATATAATTACCCCTTATTGGAGGCAAAACAATATCCTATGGAGTTAATTTAATGTTTAAATGATTTTAGTATATTTTGGGTTATGACATGGCTATCAATGATTGGCTGATTGCCATGCTGTTCATTTCAAAGTCCTGCCCGGATCTCCTAATTTGGAATTTTGGACTTTCATTTCCAGGTTGTACTTGTCCTTTGAAGAGCAGAACAGAAAGAAGCCAAAAGGACAGACACAAGAGAGGGGGGTAGGAAGAATAAAAATAGTAATTAAACAGTAAAATACAAGGAGTAAGAATAATAGAAATAATAAACATACAATTAAAGTATATGTTCTAGTAGTGTATTTATATAGGATTCCTGTTGCTTTAACCTGGTTTCCTTTCAGCGTCTGTAAGGTTGTGTTTTTTTTTGTATCCTATCTCCCTAGCCCTCCATGTAAAAGCGGCAAGCTGCTGTGTCTGTATACTCAAACGCACAATTACAGTCTTTGTAACCAAGGCAGGACGCTGTTCTGGGCCCAGAACAAAAAGACATTCTTGCAGATAAAGTTAGGAAATGAAACTTGATCAAATGGGTGGAATTCAAGAATAAATCCATCAATCCCAGGTGGATGGAATTTCTCCAAAGCCACTGATGGGAGCTTTACTAACCATGATCCTTAATGCGAGCACCTGCGCTCTTGCACCCTTACTTGCCTGGTTTAAACCTCTGGCACCTTGTTACCCAGCAGGAGCTATCCCTCCTATAGGGGAAACATTGGCATCATCTGTCTATTCCTTAAACCAGCACACTCGGAGCTTTGCTAAATGTTCATGGCTGCCAATTCCTTAATTAAGAAATGCAGTGAAAAGTATAAATTAATAATGGCCTGCAAAGAACACAGCAGTTATTTGTTATTGCTGCAAAGTCATCTCAACAGGACACTTAAGGCGGCCACACATGTTGTGATACGCTTGTTTGACGAGGTAACAAAACGAGCAGATCCTCTCCCAACATGGCCACCTAAGGTGGGAGATATTGGGCTAATTTGATCGAGCGAGGTCACTAGACAAGCGAATCCTCTGCTAATATACCCACCTAAGGTAGCCCTAGGGCCAAACAGAGAACCACATAAACAGGCCAATGCGGTCCCCCAATCCGACACGAAAATCAAACCTGCCCCAAATCGAGATCTGTCCAATTTTAGGGCAGATTTCATGTTATATATTTTTTCAAATGGAACCTAGACGATGTCTAAAAGAGTTTAGAACTGATTACATATTCCTACAGATTTTGTGAGCAGTAGTGGTTATATTATTATATTATAGGTTATGCATTACTACCCACCCTAAACAAGCTGCTAATCCCATTGCTGGGTTCTGACCCACAGGGCAGGAAACCCCTTAGCATTTCTTAACTTTTGCTGCGTGACTGGACAATGCCAGGTTTGTGTAGCCACCCCACGCCATCCCCCCCCTGAAATGATCCATTTGTATAAATCATTCAGACATTAATGGAACCCCCATAACAAAAGAGGGGACCACAAGATGAACTTTTCCCTTGCGGCCACAACTATGGGAGTCACAACCAGGGAGTGACAAACAATGCATCGGTTACCATGACAGCAGCTAAGATGCCAGGCACGTATGAGATAAAGTATAAAAACCCCAGTTCCCTTCAGCATATCCTTATTGGGCAGTTTAATAGGAGCAATCATTTTTCCAATACTTTTAGGCAACTGTTCAACAGACTGGAATGTGCCAACCATAAGCAATTAGGAGGCTTGCACTGCGTGCATAGCACTGTATTCCAAGGTTAACTATAATAATAAAGCAGACATTGGATTTATAAAGGGGTATTATACCTCCTTGAAACATAACACTGCTGGGATGGAAAAGGACCATATTTATATATTTTCCATCCAATAGCCTGGAATCCTGAGCTGTAACATCATGAGCTCAACTTCTAACTTGGCTAAGATTTACACGGCTCTATGACTCACTGTTCAAAATAAGCCCGAAAAGCCAATAAAACCTATCAATACTTGTATCCCACAGGCTGAGGTTCCCCTTCTGAGTAAGGACCAGGGCTACAAGAAACATCTTCAACAGAAAAGCAAAATAAAAAATCCACTAGAGCCTAAAGCAGAAGCTATAAACCATGTCCCCAAGGACCTAAGTGATGGGGACAGTAGGAGAGAAACGAAGAGGTTACTCTTCATCAAGGACAGTCAAGGGCAAGTCAGCCTGGCAACGCACAGAAAGCTTTACCGTTGGGACTGGCTTTAATGTATCGGCACGTAGGATGGGTGTTAATGGTTCCCTGTTCTAACTCTTTCCTCTAGCCAGAGGACTTTTAGGACAATGATGGTCTGTAAAAATAGAAGTAACCACAAGAGAAACAAGACATGGCTGAAATAAAGTATGAGCAAAACCACAATTACTTAGGTTTTGAACAAATGCGCAGAAAATAACTTTTTCAACAAGCAAGCAACCCTTATGAAACTCCCAGTATCCCACATTAACTAGTAGCCCTTCTGTTGTTGAACTGTAGCGGCTGCATACAGTTTGGCCACCTCCCTTGCCCTCAACCCTCATGCTAAATGGCTACAAAGCAATGAATGGACATGCATTCTCAATGGCTGTATCTAATTGAATAACCGTTTAGCCATATAGGATGTGAGTTTAATCCAAAGGACTGAAGAGCCAACATGCCTCGGTTTCACCAACAGATTGTGATGGAGACCACATTTCTCAAATGTCCATAGAACGATAATTGGAAAAATAAACATTATATATTAACTTTCATCTGTATTTAACAGGAGGTGCCATAGTGCCAAATTAAATATCAACTTTGCTGCAATTAAACCCAAATTACCAAAAATACACGCCTTTTTCACTGTCACTGTACAATCCTAAATGCGGTTTTGGCTGGCAGCCATGCTACTGTAAATTCCAGGATATACCAAGGAAAGAAATGTCAGTGACCCCGTAAAGCAAAATCCCTATATTGCTTCCTGATGTACGGGAATAGACCGTGACGTACCCAGGCCACAAAGGACTGGCAGCACGTTGCAAATGTATTTAATGGACGAAAATAAATGTACTCACATGTCCCTAATGGAATGCCGCCAGTCTATAAATTCTGTTACCCCCCTCCTAACTATCCCCCACGAAGTCACATCAGTACATACAGACTGCAGGGGTGCAGTCTTTACATTTTTTGCCATTCTATTTGACCTGCACCAAATAAATGAAAAATTTTATCTAGATGGAATATTTATAATTTTTACTTTCCAGCGACCGGGGAAAAAAAAAAAAAACCCTCTGAACTCTTCTTGGGTTACATTTTGATTCCCTGTCTGCATTTGCTCCCTAATTAAATGAATAGGAAACATTTTCCCTATGGCAGTTTCAGTGGCACAACTGACCCCAACAGTACTTGAGGAAGTTGAAGTGTTTTACAGACACATATACTGAAACAAAACTACACATGATTTAGGGTGAAGACACACAGAGCTACTAGTAGCAACTACTAGAATAGACAATGCTGATCATTTACTGATGACTGTCTGTACGTGTGTTTTAGTAAAGGTAATTCTCAGTATTGTCTATGGCAGGGTATTTTCTGGAGTTTAGTAGCCATGACAAGTAGCTGCTACTAGTAGCTCTGTGTGTTTTCACCCTTACAGCTCTGTTGGCCCCGCTGAATGCCATTAAGTCTGTAAAGGCTCAGTGTTGCAGTTGTATGTATGTATGTATGTATGTATGTATGCATATCTTTATTTATAGTGCTACTTATGTACGCAGCGCTGTACAGTAGAATACATTAATACAAACAGGGGGTTATTAAGATAATAGATAAATACAAAGTATAACAAATACAGATAAATACAGCAGCAATAAGTTAAGAGTCGAGGACACAAGAGGATGGAGGTCCCTGCCCCGTAGAGCTTACAATCTATATGGGAGGGGTAACTAACAGACACAAATAGGCAAATATAAGTGCTGTAGGTCACAGTGGGTGACATTACAATATAAGTGCAGTTTAACCTTCATCATGGCGCAACTACCCATCCCTGTTGTACATTTATAAGGTATACAACCTGTTATCCACAATGCTCGGAAATGGGGGATTTCTGGACAAGGGGTCCTTTCGTAATTAGAATCACCATACTAATAAAAAAAAAATCATTTTAAACAATAAACCCAATAGGATTATTTTGCTTCCAATAATGATTAAATTTATAATATCGTCGTTGGGATATTCTTGATCGATAAAAAAAAAGCATTACCCAAAAAGCCATAAAAAAAGAGCCATTACCTGACTTCACTTTTCAGCAGTGACGTGGACTTGCCTGCTCTTTTTATTGGCTGACAGCATCGATCTAGCAGATGTTTGATGAATTCAAAAATATTAAAAAAAAAATTTAAATTCCACCAACTTTTTAAGTCAGGAGGAATGATTTCCCTCTGTCTTAATAAAAATGTTAGCCACGGGGCAAATACCTGCCATTTCAAAGAATTCATCCTGAAAAGGCCGCCTTTGAAATTCTACTCCTGACATGACCTCAACAGATCTGCATTTCGTTTATAAAAAAAGAAAGAAAAAAAGAAAAAAAAAAAAATCATTTGCATGTTAAAAGGTATCATTTTCTCTTTTAAAAGGCTTTTTCTTTTTTTTTTTGGACCAGTTAAACTCCCTGACAGTGGTATGACCTTAACTTGCCGTAACCCAGCAGAAATGTGTTGGAGCATTTTGCGTCTATCCGGAGAATCTGCTGAGTTTTTCCACAGATTGTATCCTGTCATAACAAGCCCATCTATTGAGCGAGTAAGGGTTAGGGCTTTCCACTGCCGTCTCCCCATACAAGTTCAGCACAACACTCACTCCTCCAAGCCGTAAGCCCTGCGGCTCGGCCAACTCACCCACCAGCGACTATAAACAAGGGACAAGTTCAAGTCTCACTTCATCACGAGAAGAAATAACGTATTTTACCTAAAAAGCTTTAAAAAAAAAAAACCCTGTGGGGTCTGGGGGTTTCAGTTCTGAATCACAATTACTGGCAATGTTACAATATGAACTTAAACAGGATCTCAAAAAGAGCTTCCGATTACGGCAAGGAACTTTTGAGACCTTATAGATCCGAGTGTCAAACGGGCAAAAAAAAAAAAAAAAGAGCCGTGAATAATATGAGTTTCAGAGACTTTGGGAATTTGGCTTTAGGGCCTGAGTTCAGAAAGCTATTAAGAGGAGTAAGAAGAGATTGTTAGAGAGAGGGGGGAGCACAAAGGCAGCTCTGTCCCTGCCCCGGGGCTAGCTAAGCTGTAAATATTGATGTGCAAGGGGTCAGTCACAGCCCCGGCTACCTGAGTTATCCTCCAGCATAAAGTGGGGGCTCGGGGTTAAATAGGAAGCTGCAGCGAGGTTGGGAAAGTCACTCTTCCGAATCGGAGAATCAATATCTGCCATTAGCATGGGTTAGACCAAGGAGGCAGGAAGGCAAAAAAATAAATAAAAAAAACAAACAATGTACTATTAGGCTGATGCCAGACATGGCGTTTTTACGCTGCGTATTTTCTCAGCCTAAAAACGCCGCACAAGCCACACAGCTCCTGACTATGGCGTATTTCAGCCTAGTACTGGTGACGTAGCAAATTCCGTTTCCCACGGTGCTAATAGTGCGAAATAGTAAAAACACAGCGTATTTCCGCTAGGTCTGGCAGCTGACTTTGTGTATACATAGGAATAGGTTGCTGTGCAAATAACGGCGTATTTCGGCAAACGCATGAAAAGTGCGTGGTAACGCATTTTCTAGCGTATTTACACATAACTGTTTAAGTTATTTCTATGGATGATGATATTGTGCGTTTTTCAGCCGCTGAGAGAATTAGAAAATACGCAGCGTAAAAACGCCTCGTCTGGAATCAGCCTTACCTTGAATGGGTAAAATGCATGTGTAGTAAAAGTTCCTTTATAGCAGCAAATGTGGCATTTACCAGCACATACAAAGCAGAATAAATTGGTTTTAGTATCTAAAAGCCAATACACATGCTTCAACGGTCATTAAACAGCCCCTATACCCATTAATATTTATTGTAGAAAAGCATAGGCATAAGTTTATGGTATCTCTCTTTATAGGGCACAAACTTAAAGGGCTGCTCCTGCTGAATTGTGCTTAGTACAGGGAATCCCTATGCTGCCATAGTTTTATGGTATTTCTTTGTACAGGCTATGAGCAAACTTAGGGGGCTGTTCCTGCTGAATTGTGCTTAGTACAGGGGAATCCCTATGCTGCCATAGTTTTATGGCAAGGGCATGTCATCAGCACCAAATGACCCCAATATAATTCTTTCCAACTGCAATGATATAAAAACAATCTGCTCTGTACTCTGTGTGCTAAACGTATTTTATTTCAAGCCACGTCAATAGAAAGAAGGATATCTTACATTATTCCGCGGCACACAATATTAAATGAACACATTTGATACCTGTATTAATTCACTACTAATGAAATTACGACCAGTGGGTCATTTGAACGGACACAGGCAGAGCAGTAATGAAGAAATCTGCGCCCAAGGGGAGAACAAAATCCTAATTACCATCCGCAATGTCAGGTTAGGGGCCCCCCCCAACACAAAGACAGTGAGGGACAAGTGACCATGCTGACGACGTGAAACAGAACCAAGGGAAATAATGCAGGGCCCGAGGGAAGGTAATCTCACTCGCACACACGTACAATTAAAGGGCAACCTGAGGGAAAGTAGGAAGAACTATATCTTCTGACTGCGGAGAACTTTGTCACACTCTGTAAAGAGCCCATTGCTTCCCCAGTAATGGAAATAGCAGATTTCTGGTGAAGACCTGAGAACAGCCACGGGTTCCAACAGGTCACAGAGTGCTTGAAGGGATACTTTCACCACCCAGCCAATTTCTCTCTTTCAGACAAGTCTAAACACTGCACTCTTATAGGACAAAGGAAATGTTTCTAATGTGGCAGAAAGGTTTTACAACAAACACTGTTTGCTTTGCCTTTGCAAGACTCCCCCCCCCCCCATACAGCGCTACCATATTATTTTCCACTCCCCATACAGCACTACCATATTATTTTCCACTTTATCATATGGCATGGGGTTTTTAACAAGTGATAAAGTCACAGGCTTAAACATAACACTGGCAAATATTACATAAATATTTGGGAGGGGAGTGTTAAGGCTGCCATACACCGGCCGTCTAAGGGACCAATATTGGGCAGGTTTAAAAATAAAAGATTGGGGACCGCAACGGCTCGTTGATGCAGTCCCCGGACCGACCCATTGTTCCAAACTACCGAATTAGCCGATATCATGTCCCCGTAAGTGGGGACATCAGGAGAAGATCCACTCGCTTGGCGACCTGGCCAAGCAAGTGGATCTTAGCGTGTATGGCCACCTTTACACAGGCTCTGGCCTCTGAGTGGCCAATAGATAAACATGGTCATGGCCAGGACCAAGGCAGGCCAGAGTAAGCAATTTGTAGGTTTGACCCAAAAAGCCAACTATTATTTTAAAAGCTTTGATAAGGGCAGGGTGGATTAAAGCCAATGGGAGGTGGAAGGGGCTGTTTCAGGTGGCCTATGTATCTTTACCCTAAAGAGAATGCACCATTCAGCTGCTAATAGGTGTACGATGGGTGACAATACACACATATTCTTACAAAAATCTTCTCATTGTGCCTGCAGCTGTTATCTGCCAACCACCACCAAGTCTCACATTAGTTGGCTGCGTATGTCTGTGACCGGGCGGATTCAATGCTTCTGGGTGCAGCCACACCAGAGACCCTGCCATGGAAGAGCCAGATTCATTACATATCTCTTTATAAATCTATACCTGATTGCACTAAACTGCAGGGTCAGAAGACTCAGAGGATTTATCAACTAAGATAACGGAGAGCTTGGCCTCAGGCACCCTCCCTGCTTGCTGCTCATTGCAAATCAGACATACAGTTGACCTGTTGGAAGGGCAGCCCATAATTCAGTGCAGTTTTGTATCCTGCTGTTGGACCTTACTAAAGCCATGTTAGCCGGCCCATCCCAACCTATATCTGTGTACAAGAGATGGTACATCCATCACAGGACAGAATGTTTCACCATTTTCACCATTCTATCCAGTGTATTCACAGAGAGTAAAGCTGACCATACACGGGCAGATCCGCTCGCTTGGCGATGTTGCCAAGCGAGTGTATCCTTACCCGATAACCCCACCTACGGGTGGGTGATATTGGGGAGGCATGTAGGCGAATTCGATCATTTGGCCCTGGGACCAAACGATCGAATTCTACACGCGGCAATGGGGCAGTCAGTTCGGGGACCGCATCAACAATGCGGTCCCCAATCCGACTGGATTTTCTAACATGGCCGATTGATATCTGGCCAATTTCAGGCCAGATATCGGTCGGCCAGGCCCCTCGGTTCTGCCCCTACATGGGGACAGTGTATGGGGACCTTTACAGAGTTAAGCAATTGTTGCGTGCATATATGCAGCGTGCTATTTGCCATAAGAAAATATAATTAAAAACACAAACACTGTAAAGATCAAAGCAGCACATTTCAGTATAAAAAAATGGAACAGACAAACCTAATAAAGAAGCCAATTCACCTGCACTCAGGTACAGCATCACTGTAACCGTTATATGCGTAGTTTCAGAGATATTTTTATTTATATATAAAAAACATACATACATATGTATGCATATCTTTATTTATAAAGCGCTCTTTATGTACGCAGCGCTGTACAGTAGAATACATTAATAAAAACAGGGGGTTATTAAGATAATAGATAAATACAAAGTATAACAATAAACACAAATAAATACAAGGTACAGTTGCAATAAGTTAAGAGCCAAAGATACAAGAGGATGGAGGTCCCTGCCCCATAGAAAGAGGGTTGAGTACAGAAGCAGCTCTAGGGCTGCAGGATGGCACAATACTAAATAATTCCCCCGGGTTTGCAGCTTCCACTTGTGTCTGGGAACACTAAAAAAATACATGAGTGATCTCCCTGCCTCACAGATCCCTCCCTGGCACGTTCCTCCTCATGTTGGCGCAGGGGAAAAGCCAGATGGGCAAAACTGCTAAACAAGAACAATTTCCTTTTTTTTGTCTTCTTTTCCACAGAGCAGGAAGCCAGCGAGTTCCTCAGAACTGATCCATCCTTGGATGTAAGGGAAACAGACACAACAGCCTGTGACTCACAATCACTGATATCCTTTTGGGATGTGCAAAAAGTTCCACACAACAGGCCGCTCCCAAAAAGGTCTGCCTAATTCTTTAAGCACAAGAAAAGCCAAAAATGGTTTTACTTTCAAGCTGGATTTTTCATCTCTGGACAGTCAAACAAGCAATATCTATGTCAGCCAGCAAGCTGTGACGGATATAACGACCCCTGGTTATATGGAAAGCCCTACCCCTGGAATAGCCATCACTAGATTGTGTTTGCTATAAGCTTGAGGTCACAAATTCCATCAGTCCCACAAAGGGAAAAAGCTGCATCAGTTTCCCATGTTGATGCCTTTCCTCTGGAGTCATGGCAGCCAAAACCTGCAGCACATCATCCTGTTGCTCCTTTCTAATGTGGCAGAAACAAACACTATTTGCTTTGCCTTTGCAGGATTCTCTCCCCTCCCCATACAGCGCTACCATATTATTTTCCACTTTGTTATATAGCATGGGGGTTTTAACAAGTGATAAGGCCACAGGCTTAAGGTCCCCATACACGGGCAGATTGTAGCTGCCCTTAGAAAGGGGCGCTATATCATCTAAGTCTAAATGTATTCCTTATTTCTAAATCATTTGAAATCATGGGCGGGGAGGAGGGACTAAAACATTGATGTCACATATTGTAACAACTTCTCCACAGTTTACAGATAGCATGCAGGAACTACACAACCCACAATGCATTGCACTGTGATGCTCCTTTCCTTATTGACATCACGTGTGCAGGGAATTATGAGATTGGGAGGATGCAGGCTGAAGGCAGGCTGAGGACAAGCAACTACTGTTACATTTTATTTGAGTCTCAAAGTAGTCAGCCAGATCAGCAGGGGGACAGGGGGCGGGGCTTAGGAACTGTTCCAAACCGTATTATTACAGTAAAAACCATGAAACGGCTGCATATTTTTTAATTGACGTACACTGCAGAGTTGCTAGAAATTATGTTTAATTCTCAAAAAGCAAAAGTTGTGTTTGGGTGGTGTTCCCCTTTAAGGATAAAGTATATCTCCCTTTAAGGGTTGTCATAAGCATGACTTATGGAAACCGACACTATCAGATGTCGATTAGACTCTGTACAAAGATTGGAGCCTAAAATAAAAAAAAAAACCTACCAGATAACATACGTTTTAACCTTGAATGCCTCGCCAAACGATAATATATCTATCACACACACAAGATAAACTGGTACATTCCAAATGTCAGTGTAAACAGATGGGCAATGAGCAAAATGGAAGAGAAGCAATAGACTCTCCCAAGGTTGCAGAAGCCATCAGGCGCGGGCAGTAAATATATCATCATAGCTGCAATCCGTGCCGTTCATTTCTTGTTCCTGGGACTCGCCCCTTATCTCTCCTTTGCACAATGGCCGCGGTCGCTTATGCCCCGCCGCGTGTTTATTAATACACGTAGGATCCATATACGCACAGACGGGCCAATCTGCTACGTGTGGCAATTGCACCCGTACAAGGTATGACTTCATACGGTTATT
Organism: Xenopus tropicalis; assembly: GCF_000004195.4. Lineage (NCBI taxonomy): Eukaryota > Metazoa > Chordata > Amphibia > Anura > Pipidae > Xenopus > Xenopus tropicalis. The sequence continues at coordinate 137,256,656 of NC_030682.2, forward strand.
TCTGGTTATTAAAACACACGCTAAATATTTATCATCATTTAAGTGTCTAGGGGAGCACTCTGAACATTTGTTGGACGGGAAAAGAAATTCCACCTTAGGAGAGGGGGGAAAACAAGGCATTTGTGAGTCATTACACTGGAGATGTCTATGAATACAATGATGCATAAACCTGGCCCAAATCTTGCCTCCGCTCTGATTACTCTGCTCCTCCGAGACCTATAAATCTTGCTAACAAAGATGTGGTTTATGCGCATCATACGTTAATGTTACATTTTCTCCCCAGGCCTTTTTCGGTTCTCGAAGTCCCATTCTTCACTCATGCCTACTGTTTAAGCCCGTTGTCTCGTGAAAAGATAATCAGAATATGCTCCATGTCCCTGTGTCCTAATGTGGGGAGCACAGGCGTAGCCCCCCGGGGTGCCAGTGTTCAACAGCAAGAAAAGGCTAAAGAGAACTCCACCCAAACATGACTTGGGCGTTTTGAAAAGTAAACATAATTTTAAGCAACTTTGCAATATACATCAAAAAAATGTCCGTAGTTGACTGTCCTCAGCTGGCCCTCAGCCTGCATCCTCCCAATCCCACAATTCCCTGCACACATGATGTCAAGAAGGAAAGAAACATCACCGGGAAATGCATTGCAAGTTACATAGTTCCTACATGCTGTGTGCAAGCTGTACAGAAGTTTGTAACATCAGTGTTTTAGCCCCTCCTTCCTGCCAGGATTTCAAATGACGCAGAAAGAGAAGAACTGTTTTGCAGCTGGATTTCAGCATATAAAAATGGTATTTATTTATACTTTTTGAAGGAACAGATTACAGGGATAGGTATATTAGGGGTTTCTGTGTTTTGTGGGGCTCTTTGACAAATTTTGGTTTGGAAGCCGGAGTTACCCTTTAAAGGTAAGGCAAGAAAGAGAGCAAGAGGCAAGACCATGGGGCAAATAGCTACATCAACTTAACCTGCTCTCCCTGAAAGCAAAACCATTGCTGTACCAATTATTTACAATATACTCCGAAAAACCCTGGGGTCAATGTCCCGCAATAAATCTCCTATCCTTCCGGTGACTAATCTCCTTTAAGCACTTTACTACAGACAATAATGTAAATCGTTGGTGGGAAAACCTACGCAACCTGGCTACTTAGTGCAGAAGGCCAAAGTTGCCTATTGAGAACAAGGCTGTAGGTCCGGTGCCACCATAGGGAAACTCCAGGCTACTTCGGAATATGGTGCATCAGCAGCTAAAAATTTCCGACCAATAACTGTAGCACAAAGATAATGGTAGTGACTGCCCAACCATCAACTGTATGAAATTACTACCCGTATGGCTATGTTTGACTTTGATCCACTCAACTTACAGAGTTAGCAGTTATCAAGCTCTGTAAGGGCAATGGCACACGTGGAGATTAGTTGCCTGCGATAAATCTTCGTTACCACGGGCGACTACCCTTAAGGTGGCCATACTCTACTTACATTAAACTGAATCATTAGCTACGTAGAAACAAAATAATTCGATCTTTATCCAACACATTCATGTTTTGCCGAAATGTAAAAAATTCCATCCTGTCCAATTAGCGACACGACCGATATCGAAGGCTGTTTCCATTATCAATCACCTCATCTCCTACCATACACACACTGAATATGGTAGGGAACTTTGTAGATTGTAAGCTCTTTTGGGCAGGGCCCTCTTCACCTCTTGTATCGGTTACGGATTGCTTTATATGTTACTCTGTATGTCCAATGTATGTAACCCACTTATTGTACAGCGCTGCGGAATATGTTGGCGCTTTATAAATAAATGTTAATGTAAAATGTAAATGTAACTTTGCTTCATACAATAATATCAATGCGTATGTGGCCACCTTCAGGGCTGCGCGGATTGTATTTACAGGAGTACCTTCATGACTTTACTAACAAGAAGGGAAATGGATTCTGTGCATCTATACCTAGAAGCGAAGGAATACAAGAATCGGTTCGGGATTCTGCCTTTTTCAGCAGGATTCAGCCAAATTCACGCTCCTGGCCGAACCGAATCCTTAAAATCACGTGACTTTGTCACATAAGCATGGAAGTTGAAAATCTTTAACCCTTGGTTCGGTATTTGGCCAAATCCTTATCAAAAATAGTGGATTTATGTGCATCCCTACTTCTAGGCCCCAAACAGATCCCACTGGTGTTTCCCCCAAAGCTACTAATATCGCTTGGGGATTTACAAGGCGGAGTAGGGAGGGCCGGCAACCTGAAGGAAAGCACTCCTTATGGGGGAGGCAGGGAGAGAAGGGAAAACGCACAATTACCTGACAATTGCATAGGGTTTTCATAAAGAGAAGCTGAAAGCTCAGAAACGGAATCCCTTTCTAGTTAAATCATTAGATACTTTCAAGTGAAGAGCTCTTCTCGGCTCAATCCCATCACATAAACAAGAGAAGGGACAATTTCAGTCAATATCCTCATACAATAAGGACAAGTATAATTTAGTGCAGGGCGCTCTTGTGTTTCCGCCTTGTGCGTCGGTGTTGCAGTTCGCAGTGAATCACTGCCTGCCATTCTGCCTATTCTTATAGCAAACACACAAACCAACGTAAATCCTTAAAGAGAAAGGGTGTGATCAGAAAATCTCACAATCCCCCCCCTGTGCGGCCAGGACTTGCATGATGGCCGATATACAAAGGAGCGAAGTTGAAACCCAACAATAACAGGCGTGTCCCCAACCGTGAGAAACAGCTGAATTTGCTTTCCTGCAATGGAGGAATTAGGTTCTTATTACTACACTGGGCTTGAGGTGCCATTTAATATCCCTACAAGGCGCCACCGTAAGCAAAGGTTATGTTAGCAAGGGGCACATATACAGAACCGCTGCTCTTGTTTGGGGCTCATTTTAAGATAGCAACATATGGGCCGACATGTAAGGAACTCTGTTCCATCGGCCCGCCGGCTAAACAGACATATACCTCACAAGAGGCCATAACTTTATATTGTAAGGTTACCAATGGTAAGGTTCCATCGGGGGTCAATTGTCCAAAACAGTTATGTGTATCATAAAGTTAGGATGCTACCATTAAAAGGGTGCTCCACCAGAAAGTTTTTATTTTATTTAATTTATTTTTTTATTAATTGCCTTCTTCTGCTTCTTCCAGCAGCCATGAAGGTTAGTATTGTTAATATTTAGTAAAGGTATGGGACCTGCTATCCAGAATGCTCGGGACCTGGGGTTTTCCAGATAAGGGATCTTTCCATAATTTGGATCTCCGTAACTTAAGTCTGCTAAAATTCATTTAAATATTGAATAAACCCAGTAGGCTTGTTTTACCCCCAATAAGGGGTAATTATATCTTAGTTGGGATCAAGAACAAGGTACTGTTTTATAATTAGAGAAAAAGGAAATCATTTTTAAAAATGAGAATTATTTGCTTATAATGGAGTCTATGGGAGAAGGCCTTTCCGTAATTCGGAACTTTCTGGATAAAGGGTTTCCGGATAAGGGATCCCATACCTGTACTTATTTTTCTATTCAGGTACTCCCCTATTCATACAGCAGTCACTCACTCAAACCAATCCCTGGTTCCTAAGGTAATGAACCCTAGCAACCAGATATCTGCTGAAATGCTAAACTGAACAAAAAGTGAAATAACTAAAAAAAAAAAAAGACAAAAAAAGACTAATTGCAAGCTGTCCTAGAATATTACTCTCCACCTCTGAATTAACTTCAAGTATGATGTAAACAACTCCTATCTATCCTCATAAGTAGCCCACCAAAGCTTTTTTGAAAAAACCAGGTGCCCTGTCCCTTTAAGGAGACCAGAGCAGACTGTCAGTATGATGCACTGCTGTTCCCGGCTCATCTTAGGAAGCAGTGAAGCCAAAGCCTAATGCTCTCAGGCTGACACACAAGATTTCCAACACGGCCTCCCAGAAGATTTCGGCATTTGCTGAAGTTAAACAGATCCACATGGCCAGTATAAATGGAGACGTTATGGGGCAGAACCAAACTGGGAACACACTCAGAAAGATGCTGGAAAGTATGAGTAAGAACGGGCCGTCCCTGTGAGAGTGTAAAAGCAGCAAGAAATCTTTATTTGGAAAGAACGGGCTAGCAGGCATTCGGGGAATCCATGAGTGCAGGGGAACTTATTGTGAAAGAGAGGGTATTTCCCTGTACTAAGCACAATTCAGCAGGAACAGCCCCTACAGTTGGCTCACAGCCTGCACAGAGAGTGACCATAAAAGCCATAGAAATTGGCACAGGGAAAATATCTAAACTAAGCTGAATCCAGCAGGGAAACCTGAGGGGATAGTTCCCATTCACACCCCTCACCCCAGATAAAGTCACAGCACAACCAGGAAATTATTCCTGAGGATTTTAGGCAATTCCCAATCTGCAGAAAATGTCATTTCTGGCTTTGTGCGTGGATATTAGAAGGAAGGAAGGGCTCTAAATGGCAGAGCTTGGGTCTAGGCATGGGAATAGCATTAGGATATTTACCCCAGCAGGATATGTTCTGTTTATTGTTCTTTATAAGACGATACTGATTGATGAGAGGTCAGGGTCCCAGTCGGAATCAGCAGTCTCAAACGGAGACACCGCCTTATGTACAAAGTTCTCTCATTGCCCATCCAAACATTCCTCTCATTCAGACATTTCCTTCATCGGTGTCCGGGATATACCAGCCGCTTTCCCCCATAACAGCGCCAGATACCATTACTAACAGTCTAACAGTGTAAAACCCCCAGCATTTAGGGCGATGGCAGACAGGGTGTGGTTGCCTGTGGGACATGGTGCTTCCCCATGGGTGACAAAATCCCCAAAAATACCTGCACAGGCGATAAAATTGAATAAGTTAGATGAATTATGTAATTTCGCCCAAATGTATTTCAGTGCACTGCTATGCCAAACGCATTGTGTGTCGTTATCCTTAAAGAGACAGTGTACCTGTTATGATAAAATTGAGATAAAACTCACCATGTGTCTAGAAGAGAATCAAGTCTTTGGCCTTCATTCTTGTAATAAAACATTCTCTGTTCTTTTCACACATTCGCTTAATACTGGCCATGTGTTTATGGCAGAAATCATTCCATCCTTGGGTTAAACTATACCCCTTTAGGGGTCATTGCCACCACTATATGGGCATGAGGTATTGGTTAATTAAAGGCAATGGGTGGTATACAAACATTACTTATCTTCCAAAAACAGCCTGCCAGCCAACAGACATTGTGTAGCCCCCCCCAAAGCTGGTACCCCACTACCAGACATGAAGATAGAGCCATGATTATTTCTGTACCTGCAGATCGCAATCTTTCCGATGAAATGGCCCGGGGCGTTTATGAGGGAAACCGGTGAAGGATGAGGTGTAATCACACAACTGCGCTCTGCTGTTTAGCGAAAATGAGCGCTCATTTACCAATGACGAACGGGATTAATCTCCTTTTTAATTAGCTTCCGACAGTATTTACAGGTCAAAAACAGTTCAATTGCTTAATAAAGAAATGTCGGCTGCGTTCAACGGAAGAGATTAGTTGGCTGTACCTAATGGAACGCTGAAACAGAGGGTTCCCTGGGTGATTCACTCCCATCTGAAGTTTTATTAGAGACAATTGGGTCACAGAAGGGAATATATTGGCCAAAACAAAAAGTAGATTCAACATATCAATAGATAACAGCTTTCACCTATATACACTTTAATGAAAGGAAAAGATGAATAATCTAATAGCAAATTATTTTCATTAACCCCTTAATAAAAGAACCAGACAGTGCCACTGGATCACCATAACAGCTGTTTGTCATTACAGAGCAGCGAGACCACAATCACTGAGAGAGTCAGGACTTCAGGCATTTCATCCAACTTTACTCCAAGACACAGCCAGCTGTCAGCCCTGATAGTCTGGGGCTGCCGACGGGGCACCTTTATTGGTATAAAGCAGGAAACACTGGTTCTCAGTAGAGAAGCCCCAAAACCAAGCTGAGGATCCTGTTAGTTTTAAAGGAAACTATCAAAGCAAATGACAGGATGAATGGCTGTGTTTGGGCACATCTCCTCTCCTGGCAAACTTGCTCCACGTGCCATGAACATTAATAGGCATATTTAACTTGCTCCCAGCATACCCGTCAAACAATAATAATGGGCAGCCAACAGGACAATTTGCAAACGGAGGAAAGTCTTGTGTGAAAACCGTGGATTTAGCTAAATTCCTCAATATATATATCCTGGACCTCTTCTGCAATACTGGGGTCTCTCCGACTGTCTCCTGGTGTCTTCCCATTGCTATCCTTTTCTAGGCCAACTGACACCATCATTAAATCTGCCCACAATCTTTGGCCTCCGAGTACTCGGATGCCATCTCTGAAAAGGCCAAAAAAGTTCTTCAAAGCCAAAGAAATGGGAGAGAAGCAGCGAGACGGGTACCTGGGGATGGTCATCGGGCAGTGCCAAACAAGCGTCTTTCTCTCTATAAAACCTGGCTGACTGATTGGTCTGTGCTTTAGCAATTCCTAATCAATCACGCTAGTTCATATAGACAAGATATAGCATGAATCAGGTCTGGATATCCGAGATTTCAGAAATCTGAGAAACTGTATATTTAGTTTGAAGTAAAGAGAAAGAACTAAGGCAAGTCAGAAGGGCAGAGTATCAGCTGTTGTTTAAAATGACCCACTTTAACCCATGAAGGTGGCTGGCTCCAAAGTGGAGCATCAAACGGATTCATGCTGGGGAGGTGCGACGACGGCACCATTACCACTTGTTACAAATATATACTAAATTGGAAAATAAGATTTTTTTTTTTTTTATTTCTGAGCGCAGGTTGAAGATGTTGAAGTAAAAGCAGACAAATGCTCAGGTCAGCAGATACTTTGTATGCTATTCACTGCAGGCAGCAAACAGGCCAAATCCCTAAAGCTGGCCATACACATTCAGATTTTAGACGTCTTCGGGCGAATGTTCAGATATCGATTGTGCGTTTAAATGCAACGATCTAAAACGAACATCCAGATTGCAACTGCTGGATTAAGTACTAAAATAAAATATAAAACAAAAAATAATTGGCAGACAAGAATCGCGGGAAAGCGACGTAGGTCACCCTATGATTATATCAGTTTCGTACGATTATATCAGTGCGTGCACGGCCAGCTTAAGTCTGCCGGAATAAGCCCATTATAAATGTAGCCTGGCAAGCACAAAGCAATAGGAGTTAAAGAAAGTTAAATGAGCCCGCTGGGTTTCTGTAGCCAGACAGCACATTAACCTAGTTTAAAGGTAAAGTCAGATATGGGAATATGTGGATATAGAACAAGGCAGGGTGCCCAGATCCCTGAAACAGCATTAGGAACATACAGTCTTGGGTATCCGCAAATGTATTGTTCCTATAAACAAAGCCTTAAGGGGAAGCTTACATTCTGCCCTATTTACATGAACTGCTGATCCTATGGAACTTCATGCTAAACCCAACTTCCCACTGAGGAATTTACATGATTACCAACTGTTCCAGCAGGCAAGAAACACGGCAAGAAATCAGGTCAGGCTCCTAAATCTTATTTCCTGCAGGGGCTTTGCCTTGGATAAACTCTGTGTGTCACGAGAGCAAACGCCTTGCACTGTTATACACACACAAACAGCTTCTTCAGTGACAATACACGCCGTGCCAGAATGCCCTGGGTTATTAAATATAAATAGGCAAAACCATTTTGTCGTGTATTTGTTTTTGCTACTGAACTAAGTGTGTAATTGTTTGAGAAGTTAAAGCTTTGGCAGGAGAGTCGGTCCGAAGGCAATGCTCCTACTGGACAATATTCCACGCTATGGCCACGCGTGGGGTGGGGTACCAGAATAAAAAAGGTGGTGGTTCCCCCTTTAGGTTAATTTTTTTAGGTTATATAGTGGCCTGTTCATAGCAGATTTTCAATTGGTTTTAATTTTTTTTAATTTAAATTCATTTTTGAATTATTTGCCTTCCCCTTCAGATTCTTTTCAACTTTCAAAAAGGGGGTCACTGACCCCAGCAGCTAAAAAACTATTGCTCTGTGTGGCTACAGTTTTATTGTTACTTTTTATTTTGATATCTTTCTATTTAGGCCCTCTCCTATTCATGCCTGTCTCAATTTAAACCACTGCCTGGTTGCTAAGGTATATCGGACCCTAGCAACCAGGTAGTTGTTGAGTTTCCAAACTGGAGAACTGCTGCACAAATTCAAAAACCCGAATTAATAAACAATGAAGACCTAATGCAAACTGTCTAAGAATAGCACTCTACATTATGCTAAACTTAATTTAAAGTTGAACAACCCCTTTAAGAAGAAGGGTTTCCTGCAGCCAAGCACACCTTCATGGTCCTGGCTGGGTAAAGATAATGCCATTCGCCATTTATACGAAATGTTCATATATTAGAGGGTGCAGGTGGTTCTATTCCTCAGCAAAATACACTACAGTTCTAACCAATCACTTGCAGAACATTTTCTTGAAGTGTAACTGGCCCTTTAAGCAGCCTGGGTTTCCAACGCCCACCGGTAATTAGCACTTAGAACACCGGCGCTGCAATATAAAAGGATCATGTTTATTAAGTGCTTCTAAAAGTTTGGATTTTCTGCCTAATATTCATAGCGTGTTCTGGGCGAGTGGCTCCTACCTAGCGGGGGAATCTGAAGGAATTGAATACGCTTCAATGGCAGGCAGCTAGGAACTTTCAATTACACACACCAGGCTCCATGTATCAAGCAGAGTGTATTAATGCCCTACACTGGCTCTCAATTATTTAACATCCGGCGCTTCTGCAGCCTCCAACTGAAGCGCAAGGGACGATTTCTTCTATGCCCGATACCATTTATTTAACAATATAAATCCACTCAGCAGTGCAGAGCAAGAGGGATGACTATGCCCCCTCAATCTCCAGCCATCGGTTGTATGACCCACCCCCCCCCCCCCACAAGACCCCCAGCCATTGGCTACCTGGTAATAATGTGTGATGCCACCCATACCAATTAATTATTACCCATCTAGTCTTAATAGTGGACAACACTCCATTCTATTACATGTACAGGGGTGGGATCCATTATCCAGAAGTCCGTTACCGAGAAAGTTCCAAATGACAGAAAGGCATAGAAAGAAAATAATTCTAATTTAAAAAATGATTTCCCTTTTCTCTGTAATAATAAAACAGTACCTGTACTTGATCCCAACTAAGATATAACTACCCCTTATTGGGGGCAGAACAGCCCTATTGGGTTTATTTAATGGTTAAATTATTCCCTTTTCACTGTAATAATAAAACAGTACCTATACTTGATCCCAACTAAGATATAATTAATACTTACTGGATGCAAAACAATCCTATTGGGGTTAAATTATGTTTTAGTATGGAGACCCAAACTTAGGAAACATCCCTTTTCCAGAAAGCCCTGGGTTCCAACCATTCTGGATAACAGGTCCCATACCTGTACAATAATTAAAGGGAATATTTAACAAAAAAAATGAAAGCCTTGAGAGATTTTAATTCAAAGTAACTCTCCAATAGCCATTAAAGGGGCAGTTCCCCTTTACATTAACTTTTAGTATATTTTAGAATGTCCTATTCCAAAATTGTAAAGTTTTTATATTTGCCTTTATCTTCTACACCTTTCCGGCTTTCAAGTGAGGGTCACTGATCCCGGCAGCCAAAAACTGAACTTACGATTGTAATATTGCTACTTTTTATTCCTTATCTTTCCTCATCTATTCCCCTCCAATTCATATTCCTGTCTCTCATTCAAATGACTGTCTGGTGTCTAAGGTAAACTAGACCCTAGCAACCAGATATCTGCAAAAATGCCAAACAGGAGAGCTGCTGAACACAAAGTTCAAACTGAAAAACCACAAAAAAAAGGAAGAACTGCAAATATTCCAAAGGTGAACTTAGCCCTTTAATTACAAACGTTCAAAAGTTAGAAAGCAGTTACCTGTCTATCTCTTTCCGATCTGCTGGCTCTGGGAACAATGTAGCAGAAGGCAGCTTTACATGCTCAATCACGGGACTCTTAACCTGTTGGCTTCTGCTACATTGTCTAAAAACAAGGAACCACCATGGCAGGGAACAGAAAGGAACAGAGACTGAGCTACATTTACAAATAAGATTCAAACCACTAAACATCTGTAATTAATGTATATTGGGAAGTTTCTTAGAATTACATATTGTATATTATACACTGGGCAAACATTTGTACAGGCGGGGTTCTGATCTACGGGCCAAAAAACAATTGCAGCCCTGCGCTAATCCCCTAGAAACCAGCAGTTCGGCTCCTTAAGAATTCACTGCGGTGGATTCTCTACCCCCCGGGGGCCATGAAAATAGGATCTGATATTCAATGTGACAGGAAGCAAATGGGGAAATTCACAATGGCATATGCAATCAGCAGGAAAAGAAGATGTACAATGCACTGTGAAAGGAGCATGTAGTCTATTGTAAGCAAGAAGCACCGCACCTTTAAATAAACCAGATGCCTGTTGGTCTCAAAGGAATAAATACAAAAAAAAAAAAGTGCATATTTTGGCTTTTGTCATTAATAGTTTTCCTTTTAACATGTACTTTCCTCGACTGACTTGCATTTCTAAGGGCTGAAACTGCTGAGCATCACCTCCACCCCATATAATTCTGACCAGTAGGGGGTGCTGATCTATTGCTGCCTACAGAGAATGCCTTAGCAGAAGAAACCAATATCAATATTACAATATCATGTCTCTCTCTGTGAAAAATATGATTAATACAATTAATTTAATCATTATTGCAGGCTTACAGGCACTGACAGGGTTAATTTAACTGTTCTGCCAATGGGGAGGTGCAGCGAGTCTGATTCATATCGACTGACTGGACCCGGGATCTGTTCAGCTTTCCAGCTTTAGCAGTATCCTGGAATACCCGAGGCTCACAGGCTGTGCTGGGAGTTGCAGTTCAGCCACAGGTTAGACATATGCCTGGGTTAGTTCCCAAATTAGGAAATGTGTGTTCCTGTTCAAATGTTTCTCTTCCCGGCGGGAGCGCGGAGGGATGGAAGGACCACACTCATTAAGAAGAAATCTCTGGCACCTTCCAGGCCAAATGCTGCAATGGAGCGGTTCCAGCCCATCTGCTTGCGAGGCTGCACTGGAAGGAATATATATACATATACGTACATCTCACTTCCAAATGCTGCCTCCCGCTCAGTAGGAGGAACGGCACAAAATCCCAGACACATCGCCCAGGGCTCAGACTAATCAAGAAACACACAAAATAGTTAATTTCCTAATTTATTCCTTCCTCTTCCTTTCATCTCGTTCCATGGGCCCTCGCCAAGCCTTTCATTCTGCCATCCCGCATTATTTTTGCCAGAAACCAATGCGCGGCACTCCATACTTGCCTTACCAGCAGTTCAAAGCTGCCTTTCCCACAGTACCACACCCACCCAAACCCAAACAACATCCAAAAACGTAACGGCAGCAAACCCACAATGCAATGCTGTATCGGCTTCAGCATGGAAGCCGCCATCTTTAAATTAAGGCTTGTCCAAACTCCCTTCCACTGACCAATGGAACAGTAATGGGTTTTACTAAACAGAACATCTCTCAGACACCTAAATCCATAACTGGCCGTCATAATGCCCCTTAACGAGCCTTTTTAAAGCAGCACTTTACTAGGGGGTGAGAAAAAGTTGGTCCTTGGACACAAACACAGTAGGATGTGCCTGTGCCATCACAAGAACAGCAGTTCCCTATCAGGTCTGTGTACTTGCAGGCTGCCCATCCACCAGATTGGTGCCCCTCCTGTCATTGCAGAGTCTAATAAGTGTGACCAGCTCCCCGGCCTTGCTTGGGAAAGTAGCCAGCCAGAAATGGACCAGATGGCCAGTGCTAGCACAGTTTTAGGCTGGAGTCCCAGGTTCAGTTCCAAGCAGGTCCCGGTTGTCTTGCAGTAGCTTCCTCCAGTAACTCCCATTCAAAAACATACAGGCAGGTTAACTTGATAAAATTGACCCCCAGTGTATGTGTAAATGCAATAGGGACCTTAGACTGTAAGCTCCACCGGGGAGAACTGAAGATGTATAATTTCTGCAAAGTGCTGCAGAATCAGCCAACACTACGTAAAGAATTGGGTTATGTTCCAGTGCCACTGCTACCACATACATTTATATAAGATTATAACTAGGGGGAAACAAAAAAAAAAAAAAGCAGCTCTGACTCCTTCCATAATTCATCGGCAGGGCTCAGCCATTAGAAGGGCAGGTTTTCATTTCCTTCAAGGATATCGGTGAGAGGAAGAGATGTATTGACTTTAATATTTTCAGCAGCGCAAGGGAAACTGACATTAAAAATGAATGCCTTCATTCTAACCGGCTACGTTTCCATTAAGCAGGGGGTTTAAAACTTCTGTTTGCGTAAATACCCCGTGCGAGACGCCGCTGCGTGCCGGGAATTGCATATTTTAAGCAAAGCGCCAACAAAATGAGGGGTTTTGAATCGAAATAAAAAGGAGCATCGCTAGAGCCCTCATCCCAAGTTATACTAGGCTACGAGCAGTTCATCCAAGTGGAAAAGTTATTTTATAACAATAGATATTTTTTCCATATAAAAGAGAATATTTTTTTTGAACGGCCTTATATTATATGGTTTCTGAGAAACACAATCCTAAAGGTTTGTGCCAGGTATTAGGGTGCCCCTAAGGACAATGTGGATGTACCTTATGCAAGTGGTGGCGGGTGAATGAGGCCTTTAGGCTTGGCGTTCAGGCAAACAGAGGCATCTATAGAGGGTTGGCCAAGTGTTGCTTTGGAAATAAGGAGAGCAATTCATGCACAGAGCAAACAATCAGGCTGGGGAGGCTTCCTAGAACTGGGCTATGGGAACTGTAAATAAGAGCTGAAAAGCTTTCACTCTGCACATGAAGCAACTGGGACGAGGGGGGGGGGGGGCGGGGGTTCCTTTCAAAGGGACCAATGGACGTACCGGGTGCACAAAACCAACATTCCGAAAAGCCTTCCACCACAGGAGAAGGAAGGCCCCGCAGGAACACTGCATAAGCACGTCGGAAACAACCTTAAATTTGGCTGGTATTTTATTTGCTATTCCGCGGCCCACAAGCTGCAAAGGTGCAACTCCCAGCACCCTGCGGGGAATTTCCATAGTTCATGGCTGCAGGTTAGGCATCTATGTCTTCAGCCAACTCACTTTCATTTAAAAGATTCCTGCTTATAAACCCACATCGACTCCTGCCCGTGTCTCAAATTCTGCCCGGCTGCGTACACGAAGGTATCACTCACATTAGAGTAAAGGAGAATTATTGGATGTGATGTGAATTACCAACATTTACCGTCGGAGCAACCAGGGATAAATAAGTGTATAGCCAAGGGGGAGCCGGGCTTCTGCTACACCGTGCAAAACCAACACACCATCAGCCTACTGGGACCTTAACTTCCAACTCAATTAACGTGAGGGGTGGGGGTAACAGGCGGCAGAGGCAAGTGCAGACTCAGGTGAAATCTCTATACTTAGCAGCCTCTCTGCCTTTCTGCACTCATATGGTTAAAAAAAAAAAAATCAATAAAAAATGATTAATATATACATATTTCCTTGACACACACACACCATGCTGCAGGGTTCAGGTCTCCATAGAACATAAAGAAATATTATAATAATAAATGACTAATGAAACATTAATAAGCCAATGTTATATTTAATCATGTTCACTTATATAGTCCCTGGGATATATAACACTGTATATAAGCATTTACACTCCAATTTCACCCTAAGGGTAATGCAACATGGGGCATTTGGACCACAGCTGAATGTCACCACTTCATGTGTGAGAGATGGGCACTTTTACATTTCATATCTTTTGGCATTTTTAGCCACCTCCATTTTCCTTCAGGCGACAAAAATCTTTAAGCCCCACAGGCCTAACAGGCCTTTTGATTGGCCACAGCTTCCATTGCTTTAAGGCTACCTAGGCGTGCCAGCCCTAAACAACCACTGCCCTAGGGCTAATGCCACACCAGGCACATTTGCAACAGTATTGTGCCAAATTCCACTTTGTATGCCTGCACTTGCAATGATGCAATGGCACCGGGCACAGGCACAACAATCACAAATGCTCAGTATCAGCAGGCAGAACCTACAGTACAAAGCACCGGTCTATCATGGCTGCGCTGCTCTGCCTATATCCCTTATCACGGTTACACATTAACATTAAACAAATACAGACCTATGTCATGTGATCTTTTAGGTTTTTGCCGCATGTGGAAAAATGTGTCTATTCATGCAAATAAGTCTTGACTTCACTAATCTGACCTTTCCCAGCCTGACCCTGACCAATTACTGAAAGCCCTGCCTCCAGGACCCCCAACTGCCCTGTTGCTAGGGGATAAAGACCAACAGGTACACATGTAGACAAGGAAGGAAAAGGGGCACGATGGTTGTTGGAAATGATTTACACTGGGACACTTGGGACTTTATTGTCCCAAACCTTATGTAGGATGGTCTGGTTGGCACACACATTGAAATGAATAATGTACAGAATACAATTATATGCACTATTGTACCCAGCATACTCTTGGGAATCACCTTTAGATATCAAGTTAGAGAACCAGGGGTTTTATGGTATAAGTTTGGGGATCCCTGCACTATAGGCTTTGCCCAACCATCAGCTTTTTAGTGATGCCAGCTTAGTGGATGTACAGAAGAGCCTGAAGTCCTACTCCTGAAACCAAAAGCCAATACGCTAGTTATAGTTAGCTAGTAATAAACATAATTCACTGTGTGTTTATGCTATTTCTCCAAGCCTACCAACCAACATTAGCTACACAATGTGATGGATACAAAGCAGAAGACATTAACGGCCGCAATAACCCTAATCTTGGAATAGACTTCTGCTTTCCCTCTACTGCTGGAATGTCCATGGCTAATATTAATCATCATAAAAATGCAAGTCAATAAGCCATAACGGAGGAGTTGCCATGGAAACTGAAGAAGCTGCTCTGACACTAGCCTGAGTGCTTCTTACCCTCCTGTGCCGGCAATGGTGCTACCTTGGGAGCTCAAGCAATAAGGGGACCATGGGGGCTAAAAGGCACGCTGCCCGGGAGGGTTAGGGAAACAGAACATGGATTAACTGTAGCGTATAATGCACTTAGTCGCAAATGAACGCAGATGTGAGCCAACAGGATTTAGATACAAGTAATCACTAGTAATTAACAGCCCTAAACGTAGATTTTGCTTGGGCGCCTTCATTAGCGCCGAATCAAAATATTTTAACCTGGCCGATCGGCGAGACAACCGATATCCGCAGCCTTCGTGATATGGGTCATCTCTTTGAGCCGCCATACACGCACCGTGACAAGTAGCTGGTACTCCGTGTGAGACACACTGGGCTACTAGTAGCAGCTACTTTTCAAGACTACTAAATTCCAGAAAATATCCTGCCATAGCCAATACTGAGAATTGCCTCTTTAAAAACACATGTAGAGACAATTATCAGAAAATTATCAGCTTTGATCTTTTTAGTATCCACAACAAGTAGCTGCTACTAGAAGCTCCATGTGTCTTCACCCTGAGGGCCAAAGGGTGCTAAGTCAGCCACCCACACAGTAGATCATAAGCTCCTGATCTGGAACATGGCCACGGCCTCTGCGTGGGTGGAAGGAGGAAGGAAAAGGCAGCCCTGGTATAACATTTTAGGCCCAAGACATAGGAACCCCTTAGATGCCTCCAGTACAGAATGGAAGTCCATCAGGAGGGGACCATCAACGCAACAACACAGTCCAATGCTGATAACATTTTTTTAACCTGCCCAATAGATATCTGGCCAACACAAACATATCTAGGCAGGCCATGGGCAAGGGCCCATACACATGCCAATTAACTGCTGACTCAGTATGGAGGGACAGAGTATGCAGCTGATATATATTTCTATATGGCTATTTTGGAGTGACAGTGACCGACTGTAAATGATTATCCCTTTAAACTGCGTCGGCGCCATTGGCTAATTATATATATCACAGAGATGCTGGACTTAGAGAGACTGCTGCTTTCAGCCAGAGCACAAGTTGGTTAAAGCACTTCACTGCGGTTTGCACTGCGTAGGAAGGGAGAGCGCTTCTGAGAGAGCGAGAGAATGCCTGCCTTCTCACACCAAGGCAATATATTCCCCCCTCTTATTAATGGGATGACCTCTAAATCAGCCCGCTCTACATTTTAACAAACAGTGCAAAAGGTTTAACACTCTGTTCCCATTCATATAAGTGGATGCTAAACCTTGGCAGCCTCTGATAAATCCATATCCCGCTCCGTTACAGTACGGCAATTTGTTCAAGGTTTCTAGGAAACTGCAGGCAATGAGCAACGGCGGCTGCCATATTCTTCTGCCGGTATCTAATGCGAATAATAAGCCATGTTCTATAAAATATCCAAAGGCTCTCTGCGTATGCGCACCACCATATATGTGCCGGGCAGAGGGCCACGGGTTAAACATGACTATCTGATCCCTGAAGCCTTCTAAATCGATATTGCGGGGGGCACCATCAACTCAGGCGGCCCAAAAATCTCTTGAAGGTGTAGGAAATCTGCCCATGTCCTCATCTCTTACTTGCCCTTTAAAGCAATTCAGACTCCTTAGTCAGAGAACATGTGAGCTGTTCATGTTTGCACACACGCCAGGGCTCACATGCAAATGAATTGAAGTTTCACAAGCACCGACAGAGAGGAAGAGATTGTGGTTTGTGGTCTCGAATGAAACCTCCAGTGCACAGATTGGTTACAATGGAGCGCTGCGTGCAACCTATGCATATGGCTACCCCATATCTGGCCTTTCCGGCCCTGCGCTGGCTCTCCCTCAGCTCCTGTGCAGCAACATAAATGTCACGCCTGTTACAGGGTCATTCCTGCCGATTATAACTGCCCATTCAGTAGCATTTACTGCTTACACGTTTATTAATAGGGCACCCTAAGAATCTTAGGTGCCACCCTGCCAGCACAAGCTGGGGCCAGTTTTTAAAAAAAAAACAAAAAAAACTTGTTGGCTTTGATAGTTTCCTTGGAGGTGCCAACTTGACCACTGCCCCAATGGCTTTATGTGGCCTTTTCCAATTCCGACAGAATGGTGGATTTGCAAAAAAAACACTGGCACAACAGGCAGAAGGGCTACCTGCAAGCACTGGCAACTTGGCAACTGGAGCCCCAGGATCTGAAATTAAAATCTACATCATCACATACTTTCCCCTGTCCTTAGAGACAAAAATAACTAATAAACCTTACAGCGGTCTACATTGTACTAGAAGAACACCAAAATGCAGCTCTGCTGAGCAGAAGTAAAGAGAGAGCCGCTTGTCAGCTTTGATTGCCATTTGTTGTGCCAGTGTGCGGCTACTACGGCACCTTTCATGCCACCAATGCACTCTATTAAAGTTCATCTGCCAATGGAATACTGACCAGCTTTGCTCAGCAGAGGCAAGCAATATGGCAGCCTCCAAAGAGATGTAGAAATGCAGGGAAGGAATTCTCAGCGTCTATTACCTACTGCCTTGATCTTAACTATTTAAAGGAGGGGGGAGTTGTAAGATTTAGCAAACTTATAAATAGGATTCATTTTCCCTTTAAGGAAAAGGCTGTGCATGGTAGCAGTAATGCAATAGGCAGATATAATGGGCAGATCTGAAACCTGTCACCCACCAGCTGCTCTTCAACTGCACAAGGGATTGTTTTGCTGGTATCAGATCATCATGGGGGGCACAAACCCAGCGGGTAAAGAATGCAAAAGTAGATGCAAAACTGTATCAAATGATTATATGAGAAAGTGAACGTTGTAGTCTTGGGTTTCCATTCTGAGCAGCACACTAAGAGGAGTTTGGACATAGGATAGCACTGGAGGGTTAACTGGGTTCTGGGCACAAAGGAAGGGTAACATCAGTGGCAGAGGCTGCTGGGAATAGTAGTTTACAAATAGTTACATGACGCCCTTACATGCCGTGTCGGGCAGTTCCCACTGAAGCGAAATTCATACACCGAATAACACAGCTTATTTCTATCATAGCCACAAAAAAAGGATTCGCCACGGTGAAACCCATCGCCTGGTTGTGCAGCGCGGCGGATTAAAACCCATCATTAGAAAGTTAATGGAGTCAGTTTTCCCAGGAAGATGTAAACATATTTGGCACCGTGATAATTCAACATTAAAACCCATTAAGTTTCATTGTTTGCAGTCGTTGATGGTTTCTATCAAATGGACGGCGTTACATGCGAGTGGCCGGCGGAGTGAAACCAGCGAGCGTGGCACTAACTGTATCAAGGAGATCAATCATGCACTAAATTGCTACTGAAAATATATTGTCTCTGCAGGGTTCCTCTCCCCACGCGGCCAACCTGCTATTCTGCCCCCCACCCCTTTATGTATGTGCTATAATTGCATTCTGACTGCCATTCTATGGCCAATCTCAGAGGGAGAGGTGAAAGCCTTATCCTTATTCAGCAAAGCTCATGTTATTATACAGGGATGGGACTGTTTATTCAGAGGGAAATCTCTCATGTATTTGCAAAACCTCCTGTGCCACCATCCTGCCTGCTGATTCAGCCGCTTATTGGCTCCCATGCCTTGCCCAGATATTGCTCAGGACGAATAGGATTGGCATTAGTCCCCTCTCTGATCCAATTATTGGCCCAGGTGCCATACATTTAGCTCAGCTGGATTTGGGCCTGGTGACCTTGCCAGACCTTCCCAGTGCATGAACGGAGTTCAAACCCATCCTTCTCTTGGAAGTATACAGGTAAATACTCCATGGTGAGTATGGCCTATGCCCCCCTATTAAGGCAAAAGGCACTTAGTAGCAGGGTATAGATTTCCATAAAGCCTTTAGCAAATTTAGATGCCATCAAGCTTTGAGCGGAAAAGTGCAGAGCTAGCAACCCTCCGAAGGCCGGCTAAGGACAACACGCTCTTCCTTTATCTCCTATACAAATCTTCCATTAGGCAGTCACAGGGCCCGCTCTGGTAGCCTGAAGTGACACTGGGTAGCAGAGAGCCGTACGGCGCATAGATGCCAGCTTATTCCTATTGACTTGCATGGAAGCTGCAGGCAGTTCCCTCCATAAACAGGGGGAGCGCACTGCAGAG
Organism: Xenopus tropicalis; assembly: GCF_000004195.4. NCBI lineage: Eukaryota > Metazoa > Chordata > Amphibia > Anura > Pipidae > Xenopus > Xenopus tropicalis. The sequence goes on from NC_030682.2 coordinate 137,275,751, forward strand.
CATCTAGTTGTCTATGCGGTGCCCCGAGCGCTCTTGCCTGAGGAGCACACCTGAGCGTAGGGCCGTTTCAGCTGCGCTACATTCCCAGAGCATGACCGTGCACGCACAGGTAAAGCAGGCGGCCAGGATTTGCATAATGGGGCCAAGGGACTGACACATTCACACTTACAGGAAACAAATCCCTTCAGAGATACTGGGGGTGGCGGAGATGCCCAAACTTGCCAGTGACGCGCCGCAGCATCCAAAGAGTACAGACGAGGGACGGGCATTATTCTCACAGTTAAACAAGAGACAAAGCACAGGGCTGTAGCAGGCACCACAGGGAGGTGACCTATGTCCTTTGCCCTGAATTCCTTTCATTACAAGAGGCGAGCGATTTCATTCAACAAAGCCGGATGCACTAGAGCGGCTCACCGGGCCCATTATTCTCCATGTACGGCGATACACTTTGCTTCACCGACGATGAAGGCTCTATATTTCATGTGCGATTAACTAATTTCTGGTCCGCTAAGGGGCTTAACCAACTCCAGCCAAGTGGCCTTAATGAGGAAATATACTCAGCACAAACCCTAGGCAAAAATGAACAGCAAAGCCAGAAAGAAACATGGCTAGGTTATACAGAATTAGGATAATAGGCTTCTCTGAATGGCCCTCACAGGCCAATGTACCAAATCACTACCACCACTCTTAAAAGGGCTGTTAAGTGGAGTGGTTATAGATCTGGAATGTAACTCTTCCTATGGCCTCTATGGGTGATGGTGGCACCATTACTGAGTTCTGGTTAGCAAAGCCAAGCAAGGTTACATTAGAAAGCAAACAATGGCCTTATAATATATATATATATATATATATATATATATATATATATATATATATATAATATATATATATATATATATATATATATATATATCTCCATGGTAACACTGTTACTCCAATAATGGCCACCAGGGTGCAGCCAGGTTGGCATATCTAGCTCAATACTAATATCAAGGAAAGGCACAATAAACTACACCCACTAGTTATATAAGGAAAAAAGTACGTTCCAAGATGTTCCACCATCATATAAACCAACCAAGCTGCTGGATAACTTTATACAGGTCATGGAACGGACAAGTCAGTGACCAAGTACAAGTTATAACTCATGACATCACAAAGCACCATTTATAAGGCCGTTTTTTACAGGTTTACATGACTTAGGAATTCAGATCTGATTGTGCTCTTGTGTAACGTAAGGTTGTAAATAAATGAAAACAATATGCTTGTGCAACACACATCATATGCATATTATGGGATGCATGTTTAATTAGGCCCAATCTGGGCCGTCCTGCCTGAAGCCCCACAGCACTCACGGCTGCCAACAAAGCAACTTTCCTGGAAAGAGGCACCCAGTGGCCACGCATTTATCCAGATAGGAAGCAGAATAAAAGCATTCCTACAGCTAAAGGAATTCACACCCCCTCAGGCTAAACACTAAGAGCTTTCCAGAATCCCCTTTGTTTCTCATCTCAGCTGTTTAACCAGAGCACCGGGTTCTGTTTGTTTAATGAAATCACTGATGACACTCTACGCAGGAAAACATAATTATGGGAGTCCGACATGTCATCCCTCCTTAGAAGGTTCTGCGTGTTACAATGCCTATAATGTCTTTATTCTTTGCTTAAAGGATCTGTTCATAGAAATGCAGATGCAACATGGAAGTTACAAAACAGGTGGAATTTTCCCTCTTTAATAGGAATCCACACCAACCAACCAGCAATACGCTCTAATCAGCCAGCTACAGTAAAACTAATAAAAGGAAAACCCTGACTGGTTGCAGCATTTTTTTTCCACCCCCTTGTCCTTCTAACTTCCATGTGAAATAGAGTTGCCCTATGCATCGTTCAATCAGAGAGAGAGACTTAACGTCAACTCAATTCCAACCTTAAGCAAAGCTGAACTACAGCTCCAACCATGCTGGGAATACAATATGGCCTCATCTTCATTTCATTAATTGATTGGCTACTCGTTCAAGAAACAAGCGTCTCACCTGGTCCATGTAGGCCTATGACATGATTACTGAATGATTATCTTGTCTGGTCCTTGGTTATCTGTTTCTCCCTTGACAATTAAACATATAGCCCGAGGCATAAGATATTGATCAGGCCAGTGCAGAACAAATCAGGGAGGCTGAGGAACACCTTGGCCTGTGTACGCAAGTCAACAGCATGGCTTAAGGTCCCCCATACACGGGCAGATCCGCTTGCTTGGCGATGTCGCCAATTGAGCGGATCTTCTCCCGATATCCCCTGCCCGATTGAGATCTGGCCGATTTCAGGCCAGATGTCGGTTGGGCAGGCCCGTTGGGAGTGCCCATACACGTGCCAATTAGCTGGCGAATCGGTCTAAAGGACCGATGGCGGCAGCTAAAATCGGCCCGTGTATGGGGACCTTTAGATCAGCAATATATGGGCAACATGTGGGGTGGACAAAGCGTCCATGAAATTTTTATGACATAATCCAAGTAAACTGTAAAGGTACTTTGACCAGATTTAGCTCAATGCTTGTAGTGGACACTGGTTGATCCATTATGGTAAGTGACCAATTGCGACTTGGCCAATATATATGTAACCATGGATATAATGTCCTTTATCATGCACGGATCCCCACATGGTCTCTGTACTTTCAGCCGCAGGCCCATTGGTCGGTAACCGTACATCAACCAGTGTACAGCGGCTTTAAACAGACATGTTAGTTAAGCAGAACTGAACAGGGATAAATAAAGTGCCATGTTAACAAAGTCAACAGAGTTTCTTGAACATTGGCTAATGCTGTACACATATAATCAAGTAATGAGAGTTAAGTGTCATGGTTGTGATTTACCCAATAGGGGCCGGGACTAATTGCACGCTTAGCGGCTGCATAACCAGAAAGGTATCACATGGAGCCATTTATTTTACGCAGGTACAAATAAACTCATATAGGGAGCTGTAATTACATTAGGTTCCTTTTTTCCCAGAACAGCTTTACTATTGCTGAGCAACCCAATATATAATCTGTTAAAGGGAGACTGTCATGAAGGGTTTATTGTAGATTGCTCACGTCATTTCTAAATCTGCCGGGTGGAAAAATAAACAAAATATGCGCTAATCCTTGTCTCTATAAAAACAAACACCCCGTGCGCACAGTGCAAACAACTGGCGTTTATGTGGTGCGTGCCCAGCAACTCAGAGGAACGAAACAAAAAAGTCAATGATTCCTCCAGTCTGAGTAAATATGGCGAGAGCTTCAGGGATGGGGAATCTGCGAGACACGTGCTTATAGAAGGGGTCGCTCTGTCACACCCCACACGCAGGCACAAGGGGGCTCATTATTAGTCAACATCTTTCTTTATAAAATAGTTCAAAAACTACAGTTACTAAAGTAAATGACAATTCCTGCAGATTATTGCACATTTCTGCAATCTGATCAAAAGTGGTATTGGATCTCAGTTCTCCTTAACTAATTGGTTCGAAGACAAAAGACAGGTTCCCAAGTTAAGGTCAGGTTTACACTGTCCCTTTTAATATGAAATTACTACCTAAAGTAAGCAACTAAAACTGCATTAATAATCTTTGGGTTACAAATATGAATCTTCATCTTAATTTGGGTCCCCTGAGAAAAAGGTTAAGGGTGAAGACACATGGAGCTACTAGTAGCAGCGACTTAAATAGACAAAGCTGATCATGTACTGATAATTGTCTCTATGTGTGTTTTAGCAGGGGCAATTCTCAGTATTGCCTATGGCAGGGGATTTCTTGGCATTTAGTAGCCGTGACAAGTAAATGCTACTAAGTAGCTGTGTGTGTCTTCACCCAAAGTTACCTCTCAACTTTGGGCGACTTCCAGAAATCGCAGCAATGTGTATGCCATCCCACCGGCGATTTACATTCTAGCCGGTGGGATGGCATTGCGGGGAGACTATTCTCCCCATCTGTCACCTCCCTAATGGACAAGAAAAGCTTGCTAACCCTTCTCAAAGTGCCCTCCCCCAAAAGTATGATGTGTTCCCATAAAAAGTAAAATCAAGGCAGGAGGTTTGGCAGCCACAATACCTGGCTGTGTCACAGCTGGTGCCCAGGCTGTCCAAGGGTGAGCACCAAACAGAAGAACGTACACTGGCAGCCAGGCATAGATCAGTTTCCAATGTAAATACCCATGGCTAGGGTAGCCACAGCACCAGATGTGATGTAACCCAGCTGCTGATCCAAGTGGTCATCTTATGTGCCATGGCTCTGAACATTAACTATGGATGCAGCCCCCTATAGACACTTTTGAAATCAACTTCACATAGGAAAAAACTAATTTGAAATCCCAAAACAGCCTTCACCCACCCCAGGTAAGAATGAGTAGAGTTCTGCTGTATCCATCAGCCATACTGACTTGGGAGCTCACAGCTTACTGCCGTGATTTGCTTCAACGCCTTTGGGCTCCAGTTAGTCACATGGAAACCGCACAGATTTCTACTTAAAATAGCATCTTCTTTAATTAGTAGAGCCGACTGAAGAATAAGGCCTTAAGCGAGGCTTTAATTCTAGTTCCTCCTGTAGCGGAATGAGAAGCACCTCTGCTCTTTAAGTATTCATGACTCAAACCCAACATTACCGGCTTATCTAAACGGTAGGAAATTTTCCCATCCTGATTGGCTTCACAAAAAGACTCAGCGGAAGCCTCGACATTCCTAAAGTCTGAGTTTTCCCTGATTTGTACTCTTTTTTCCAGTATGAAATCGGATACCAATTCCAGAGTCACGGGGAAGAAAATTCAGCTTGCTATAAAGGCCGGAGGCAAGATTACAGAATAAGTGGTGAGTCAGAGAAATGTATATTTCATGAAACTACGCATTAACTTGTAAAATTACTTTAACAACCGTGGGACAGAAAACTAACATTACAGAATTCTTAATAGAAAACTCTTCTTTGTCAACCTGGAGGGAATCTTATTTCGATTTTTAAAGTCTTTAGCAGACTCTTCTTGCCCCACTACTATAATCCAAGACTTCTCCAAAGTAAATCAAAAAAGATTTTGGAGTCAGAACATGATAAAAAAGAAAGTACTGCAACGCCAAACTGTTTCATGCATTCAGCATGGATTTAAATAGATGCAAAAACACCCACGTGTATGGGTTAGAGTCCTGCAGCGGGTCAGGTACCCATAGAATGAAAGAAAGACCTAAAGCTCTCCAGCAACCTTGTCAACCTTGTGACCTCACTTCCTGTTCCTAATTCAGTCCCGCTCCCAAAATAATCACTTCTGGTCTGCAGATTTGTTCTGCGGGGTGTGGGGTAGGGTTTGGGTAGGGAGAGACATCATAGCCAATGCAGGCGTGCAGGTCCAGGACAGGTGTGTGTCTACTGTACAACAGCAAACCCCTGCAGGACTCTAGTATAGATCCACAGATGAAAGCCCCATTCCGGACACCAAGCAGCAATGGGCCAAACAATCAGATCTGCCCGACTTGGCACAGTGGGTTGGTGGCCAAATCAAGTAAAGATCTACAAAATGAATTTTATGTATCCATTAGGCGAATGTCCAGCTCTTCTTTTTAATACCACAAGGTTTTCTTGAAGTGTAAGGAAGCATGTAAGTTATTAAACAATTCAGGATTTTATTTGGGGTACACATAACCCAAGGGTAGGAAGGAAGGGAAGGAAAGATGAACTCAATTACGTAGAAAAAAAAAAGAGAATTCACAGTAAGCCTTTCCTCACTGAACACATATCAGTCAGAGAGATCCCTCTGCTTGATGAAGATTGGCGTGTGGTTTCCTGACCTCCTGCTTTTAATCTTTTGACCGTTTCTGATCAATCTCTGGAATATCAGCCTTACAGATCTTTCAAGTTACAACGCATCTTGGCCTTTCAATTAACGTCTGAGGTTTTGCTACGGCAGCTTTTATTAGGAGTGAAAAATAGGTAGTTCCATTGTGACTGGCACGTAGTAGGCATTAAATGCTTGAGAAGCCCCCAGTAAAACCCTTATGATAGAAAGTATCCTTATGTGTGTCACACTTGCGGTCTTCACCTGAAAATTCTGGCTGGTAGGTCCCTGTAAGTGTGAGTGACTAAACATATATTACACCTAGGGTGCTAGTAGCTTACTCATTATCACTGCAATGGCAATAACTTGTGGAGCAATAATCAGGAGGGGCTCTTTCAGAAGTTTATCCAATACCAGTGCAACCATGGCAGAAGTGCATGAATAGGCAAGTTTGTGGCAAGCTTTAATTTCTCACATTTTCTATTAACAGAAATCTAAGAGTTTGCCTAGGAAGCAGGTTGGGGAAGAGAGGTTGTTATGGAATAAAACGAGAGAGAGTTAATGGAGCTGCCCAGTGTGCGAGAGGTGAGACATCTGTACAGTTGGTAGCACTGAATTCCCCACTATCCGCTGCCTGCATACATAATTACAGAATGAATAATTGTGCCAAGGCTGTGTCTCCAGGGTCATTTATATGGATTGTTATCTAATGATAGGAACATCTGTGACACGCACACAGTAATACTGCAGCAATCTTTATCCGCTCTGACATAAAATCGGCCAGGTAGGGACTAGTTATTTTATAGTGTCAGCAAAGGTTTGACTTAAACCAACTGGAGGACTACAGGTTAGATTTGCCAGATATTTTAATGTTCCCTTGATCGCCCAACTTAATACAATCAGGGATAAAACTATTTTATACATCAACAAGTACAATACAATTATAATAATTCAAAGTTTACCAGTATAGGCCTTGAAAATAAAGTATATATCCGGGGGGGGGGGGGCATATATACTACTAACCACTGCAGGTAGGAAGAGCTTTGCTTCACATGTAAAAATGTTCCATAATTCACAGTTCTAAACATCTGAAAACCAGCCATTTGTTGGATGTAACATTTCAAAAGAGGACAATGGAAAAATGACACGGCTGGTTACGGTTTCGCTCTTTTCCAAAGCCTCCGCATTCCTCCCCCGCTTCCTCGCTTTGCATTAGAAAAGTAAGGCAAGAAAGCATGAAAATTAAGGAATTCATTTCCCACCAAGGGCCCAAGTCAAACCAGTGGACAGCTATTGTGCCCAGGCACAGTTTAAACACAAGCCTTGTCAGAGGGTAGGAAGCAGATTGGTTAAAGTGCGAGGAAAGAGGCCAAGCTGGGAAGCAAAGGGGGGTTTCTGGCCGAGATCCCACCACGGTATCGGCAGCAAACTTAACTGTCACTACCATCAGGCCAATGGGAAGGAAGGGAGATGGATGGCTGGGCCAAAAGTAATGCCCAAAAGGTAAACACAGTATTCATTAATTATATCTGCTTTGAATGGTTCCTTTTAAAATCTCTCAATGGAGAGCCCAGTAGGTACCAGTAGCACCCAAACACACACCCTCAGTGTCTTCCTATTCAGGTACAAGCTCCTATTCTCCCAACACGTGGCCGTACATACGCTGTTTATATACCCTGCCTTGGGCTGTATACACAAGCTCCCCGCAAGTTTGTGTGACTTAGCACACGGACACACTCAATTTGATTGCGTGTGCGTATTAGTAAACACAGGCGACGGGACGAGAAATTACAAACTTAAAGCGGTATATTGTGTGGGGGGTTTAAAAGACTGTCCCTTTGTTTCCATTAATATTACAGGGGGAAAATGCCCCCTTTTTGACATAAGATCATATATTCAGCATTCCCCCAGTAAAGCTCTGTGCATAGACTCCATCTGCAGACCCTCCAGTTCAATGTGGGCCGCAAAGGCTAAGGGAGGGGAGTTAGAGACTGCCCCCCAAGTTATTTCTGTAGTTTACAGTCCATGCAAGGCATAAGCACTAAAGGGTAAAGTGCATTTCACCTTCCCCAACTGAAAAATATGGCCTAACAGTCTGGAATAACCCAGGCCATAAAGAAACAATAACAAAAATCTCTCATTTAGAAGTTCTATTCCTTTTAGCGCTTCTCCTTGCCATTTATTGAGATAATGACGGCAGGAGTTGTGAATTAATGCAGCTACCGAGGCAGCTGACAAATCATAACCCAGTAGTGGCGAACACAATAATCCAATCAGGGGGATTCAAGCCAACATGCTGCCGTCGGCTTCCCCCAAAGGGCCCAAAGCTCACTTGTTCAGACAAACACCGAGCCATATAAAAGGATCTGCTCAAAGAAGATTACAGCTAAAACAATGCAAAGGAATGCCGCGACAATTAATAACGAACACAGGCAAAATGGATTGACAAATTAACGACTTACACATTATAGGCTACAGAAGCGTGCTCAGGGTCCAGCAAATGTAGTACAATTACCCCAGGAGATTATAGGATTTATATAAAAAAGGGCATTCCAGCACCAGGGCAAACATGTCAGAAAGGGGCCACATCCACAGCCCAACGCACTTCTTTCAGTTTTGATTTTCCAGGACGTTCAATCGACATCTGGAAAGGATACAGGTCACCTCATCTTGTTCCTTGTTAAAGCAATGGATCCTGGGACTTGAAATCCTCCTGCTTTCCGTGGTCCCAGAATCCATCACTTGCAAGTGGAACGAGATGAGGGAGGGGCTGAACCACTCAGCCGGCCTAAGGGGGAAATAGTTAAAGGCGGACGATCATAGCTTCCTTTAAATCTAAGGTATCAAGTATGAACAGATATATATTTTTGGCAGTGCATTGGTTTATGCCAATAACAATAATAAGTTAAGGTGGCCATACACGTAGCAATTTTGAAGATCATTCCCACCCTCCACTGACGTTCAGGGCTGAATCATCAGATATGGATGTAGAAACAATAGGAATTCTACCTCCTTCTGCCAATTCAGCCCTTAATGTAGATTTTGCTCGGGCGCCTTCAATGGCGCCCAATCAAAATCTTTTCACCTGGCCAATCGATGAGTTGACCAATATCCGCAGCCTTTTGCGATTTCGGTCGCCTCATCGAGCCGCCATACACCCACAAAATGCCATACGAAACGAGGTTTCGTATGATATCATCGGTGCGTGTATGCCCAGCTTTAGGGGGTATTTTTTTAATTTTATACATTCTACTGGGCTAGTTAATAATACAGAAAGACTGCAGTAAATTGCCCTTTGGAAGGCGCCATTATTTCTATGAAGATATTGGTCTATGCATGGGCCAAGTTGCTAGAAAATGCACTGGAAGGGGGTCCCTTCTCTTCTCACACAAATGCACCAACATATCCGCATATCTTATTTCCTTACAGGGACATGAAAATGTTGCTGCTTAATAAATCCTAACAAGGACATAAAAATAGAAGGCGCTGAAAACTCGCCCATTAGGGCACCAAGACAGCTGCTGGCACATAGACGTGAGCATGGTAACAGAAAATTCCGGCACTGTGTCTAAGATTCAGGAAGCTCTGAGTAACTAAACAAATAATCAACTTCCATAAGCAACTCACTGGGGGCAGCAGAAGGCAATATAACCATTATCTTTGTGTTTATGAGAGTACAACGGAATGCACCCCTACTACTGTTTGTAAGTTGCTTTTCGGACAACAGGAGAGAACTGAAAGAAATGGCAACTATTAGGCTTATACACACTTTACCCCCTGCTTCTCCTGTCATTCATACAGGCTCCTATCACCATTCCCAACAGGCAGTTTTTAGCCCAAAATTGCCTAAAACCACCCGACAACTGGTGAAAGTTAGTTTCCATCAATATGAATAACGCATAAGCATTGGTTTGGTGGTGTCTTTCCACTAGCTGAATAACCTAATGGAGAATCCTTGCAAGCATCCAATTGTCCAATATCAAGGGTCCAATGGTCTCTAATATAAATATATAGGGGATACTGTATGATAGTACATAATACAATTCTTCCATACAGGTCACCATAAGGATACTAGAAGAGAGAAGGTTCATGGCAGTATGAAGACAGAGATATAGACTCTAGCCATGGAACTCTAAGGAGACCTTTAATATTCTTACAATATATAGCAGGGGGAGGATTTTTCAAATAGGCCAAATTGGCTAAAATGACAGCCTAATCCTTTAAAGATGGGGAATCTTTGCAAAGCAACGTCAGGAAACCTAAATATGAAGGGTTGGTGATGAGTGCTCTGGACAGAACCCAATCCAGCACTGCTAAAATGTATTTTCTCTTGCCCAACACAATTATTGTAATATATTTCATGCAGTCTGCGCACAGATAATATAATTGTAGCTCTGCTGATATGGTTTTTGGGAATATTAATTAAAAAAATAAATACAGCTATTTCCCCCCAAAGACCGAGCAGGAGGATAGAGCGCTCACATGTGCATCTGCATATCCTCGCCGGAACGCCTTTGTTCCTGCTCGCTGGGTATTTATCAGTCATAATTTATTTTTAACTGCTGGCAGCTGCCTGTCTGACAGTGGCGGTGCCCAACCAATACACACAGGTAACAAGCCACTGACATTACTGAATAATGGATGGCATGGAGCTCTTTGCAAAGATACTTTCAATTAAGACCAAACTCCTGCAACAGGGCTCCAATTATGATTAAAGATTAAAAGGGGTACTCCGGCTTCCAAACCAAAATGTGTTAAAGAGCCTCACACAACACAGAAACCCCTAATATACCTATCACTGTAATCTGTTCCTTCAAATACAGGTATAGGACCCGTTATCCAGAATGCTCGGGACCAAGGGTATTCCGGATAAGGGGTCTTTCTGTATTTGGGATCTCCATACCTTAAGTCTACTAAAAAAATCGATAAAACATTAATTAAACCCAATAGGATTGTTTTGCATCCAATAAGGATTATTTTTATCTTAATTGGGATCAGTTACAAGGTACTGTTTTATTACTAAAGAGAGAAAGGAAATCAGTTTTAAAATTCTGAAATATTTGATTATAATGTAATCTATGGGAGATGGCCTTTCTGTAATTCGGAGCTTCCTGGATAACGGGTTTCCGGATAAGGGATCCCATACCTGTAGTATGAATAAATACAATTTTATATGCTGAAGTCCAGCTGCAAAATGGTTCGTCTCTTTCTGTATTATTTGAAATCCTGGCAGGGGAGGAGAGACTAAAACACTGATGTTAGAAATTGTAACAACTTCTCCACAGCTTACAGACAGCATGCAGGAACTACATAACCCACAATGCATTGCACTGTGATGTTCCTTTCCTTATTGACATCATGTGTGCAGGGAATTGTGGGATTGGGAGGATGCAGGCTGAAGGCAGGCTGAGG